>NC_051452.1:9357117-9521393 GCF_001649575.2 Kryptolebias marmoratus | reverse complement strand
GGTGCAGATCTGATCTGGAGTGAAATTGGTCCTGTTGTTCAAATCCTTGTCTTGTAAGAGTCGTTTTCTGACGGTTTCCACTGCTTCTGATGTAGGTATGCAAGTGAAAAGAGAAGTAACATCAAATGATACCAGAGTTTCTCCTGGAGCTAGACAGAAGTTGATGCCACAAAAGATGAGCTCCCCCTAGTGGCTGGCTGAAGTTCAATTTTTATGGCCGGGCCCTCCCTAGAAACGAAATGGACATTTTCTTGACTTAAAAATAAAAACACATTTCAGAAAATGTTTTTCAGGTGTTCATACTTGTTGTTTTACGTAGCTCTTGCTGCTGTATGTTTAAAATAGCATTTTAAAAATATGTTTAGTTTCGATTAGTTATTTGAGCCTTTAAAAAGTGTCACATTAGACTGTGATGGACAATACAAAGGCAGGACCTTCGTACTGATGGCACCCAAGAAAATTAACATTTCAGCTTCAATGTTGGACAGTGGAACTTAGCAAAGTGGCTTTGTCCATTTTTTGTTATGTTAATGAGTCAAACTGGTTATCAGAATGCAACTAATTGTTTGGGATTGGTGTCCAAAAAAGATTTTGGCATCTTGAGTTTTTCCTGACTTGGTGGTGACAGAAGTAGTGTGGGTCCCGAAAGACAAAAATGGTGGTAACCACTGACGAAGAGGATCCTCGTTACGTGTTGAGAGTATTTCATGCCTTCAGCTTGTTTTCTTACCTACAACAGCAGTCAGTTGCACAAACTAACTTGTTTATGTTTGCAAAAGCACAGTTAATGGCTCATCAAAAGGGCAGGGGGGTTATCCATCTGGCAATGACCATTCCTACCATCTGTTTGCAGGACACTCACTTCCATTAGCTTACCTTCACCCCTTTACTGTACTTACTCAAGAAGTTTATTTATTTCCCAGCATGTGGGTCAAAAGCTTGATGAAACAGCAAGTGGGCAACTATTTATGTGAAAATAATTACATGGAAATTGTATTCACGGGCCAATGTGTTGCTCCACAGCAGCCAGTGTTGAATTGACAGCAGTTAAGTGAGTGGCAGCGGCGGGAATAGATTGTCCTGAATGATTTGTTTATTTCCTCCCAAGCCAGACGTGACACCGGCCAAACTCAGCCTTATCAATGCACAGTTAGCCTACTGTACGAGCCGCACCAAGCGTGAGATTCTAACATACAAGCCTCGATGGGAATCGGTCAATCTTTATAGGGAGATGTCATTTTCTGATCTGCTTTGCTATATAGTTTCATCAGGCACTAGCTTTTAGAGGCCTGAACATTTTCTTTCTAAGTTTAAAAATGCAGAAGGATCAGCAAGTTTGTCATCAATAACAACAGGTTCCAAACCTATCATTATCTATGAGTTGTTATGTAGAGGGTATAAGGTGTCCCTTTGTTCAAACTCAATATAAACTGAACCTTATCTAGGTATCTACTAATTTGGTTACAAAAATATATCATCTGGTCATTACATCAGGTCTTATCCTCCTGATGTGCAACAAATCATCTGCAGGCGGACTTTTTGTTTTTTAACCAGATTGACATTTTGTTTAATTGTCATCCGTCTTTAAGAGAGGCGTTCAGTGCAGCTAATAAACTAAAATTTAGAATAATCATCATGATTTGTGGATGACGTGTCCAAAACTCAGGCAGGAAAGAAGCAGCTGAGTGAGGTACAAAATCCAAACGAACAAACACCGGAACAAGAGAAGACCAGGAGTCACAGGTACAAATACTATAGGATCTGACAAAGAACTGTAAAAACCAGGAGGTGATTATAGGATGACAATAGGTGTGCTGATTACTAACAAAATATAGGTAGTATGGAAACGAGGACTACAAAGAATAATAGCATGATACAGAAAGTAAGTACAGCAAGGAAAAACCAAGAAAAGAATAAAACCAAAATATTTAAATTCATAAAAATCTAAGGAAAATCAAATCAAGGATTTAAAAAAAGATAAAAAAAACAAATAGTAATGACTTTTGTTTTTTGTTTGTTTTGTTTTAAATGGTGGATTAAAATTAGATGCTTCGTAAAAGCATAAAAGAGTTGAGGTACAATAGAATCAATTTTTAATAAAACACCTTGTGATTTTTTGGGTAATCCAAACATGAAAAACTGAAAGTGTTAGACAATAAAAAACTAAACTATTTTCAAATTGAATTAATCCAAACATGATTCATTAATTCCTTTTTTTTCTATCAGTGTAGTCTTCTGGTTTCCCTGACTGGATAATTCAGAAATTACAGCTCTGTTCTCCATTGTGAGGAAACATTCCTTTCAACAAATATAGATTTTAGGTCATAGATGGAAGCTGCATTAAGTCTTTGCTGCATGTTCAACTCATACAAACAGAATGGTGGCAACATGAGACAGAAAGAGGGATTTTGTTGCAGCTGGATCCTAAAATCGTCTTTTTATCCCAGCAGTTGTCTCACTTAGTCTTCCAAATCTGACCTCCAACATTCCAATTAATTGGCATTTCATTAATAATACAAAATGAAGAAATGGCTGATTTAAAATTTCTTTGCCGTCGTATTTTCAATGCTCGTCCTGTTTTGAGGGTCATTATTTTATCTCACAAAGAGCTAGGCAGCTGCTGATTGTTAAACTATCGGAGAAGTGTTTGGAAAGCTTTAACACGTGCACTTCTTGACCTTTCCAAACAATGACTGAACAAGATGTACTAACAGTAATAGCTATGTAAGGCCTAATGACTGCATAAGATACCCCAGAACTCAAATTTGCAGGACTAAACTCGCCTCTTTTTGGTTCAAAGTTGCACAAGACAAAATACAACTATTTGCAAGATTTCACTTTGGTGGCAAGAGCTAATATATCCTTGGTGAATTTTCCCCATTCAGTTCTGAACACTATCTCATTATATTTTACATTAAAGGCTTCCACTGCAGACTGAGGACTTTTAGTCAATTAGAGAAACAGTACATGATAAAAGGCTAAAACAGGAAGACGTACTCACAGTTAATTGATCAGTGGCCCAACAATGCTAACGCATAATAATGTACAAGCTCCCATTTAATTACAGGCATTGTGGGGTGAGTTTGCTTTTAAAGGCTCAGTGAGAAACCGTTTTTTACGCACGTAGCATCTTAGAGGTTGTCTGGAAAAACATCTTCACAAAACAAAACAAAAAATCTGGTTCTTTTAATTTGTCCCAGGAGAAATGAAAATCTGCATAAATTTGCAGGGGATTAATTAAAAGGACGAGTTTGTCAATACAGACTGATTGCAAATGTGTTTACTTTCCAGTCAGATATTTGTGCATTATTGTTTATGTGGAGCATCATATACAGGAGCTAAATGCTTGGATTTTTTTTATTTTTTTCTAACAGCCACAGCAGCTAGTTGTTTGTCATCTTTTTACCAAGCTTAATCAACTCTTCTCACACATTCACACTGAGTGGAGCTGGTATATTTGGTTCACTTTATGGACTAGGGTTAATCTGAGCCACTCACTGAAGTGATCCAGTTCACTTGGGTCAGTCAGGCTGTGTGCTTCCTGCTGCCAAAAAATAAAAAAACAAACTATGGCAGTGGATTTGCATTTGTCAGACATTTATTTTATAATTCCACACACTAATAAACAACTTTCAGATGATAAAATAAAAGCATAAAATGTGCAAATCGAATAAGTTACCTAAAATGTTAAGTTATGTTAAATGTATGCATGTAAACATGTACGTATAACTCATCTGAGTCCTTTGAGGTTTTAACGCAGCTCAGAGACCCGACTGACCAGAGTTCACAGCGTTTCCGGGGATTCAGCCGTTTTTTTGTTTTTTGTTTTTTTTGGCGAGTCAGCTAACACGCAGACTTGGCGGTCATCTGCCAGAAGACATGTAGGATCCGGCTTCATTGAGACGCCAGACTTGTGAGTCCTGATTCAGTGCGAGGATTCAGATCATTAACCCGGGTGAGTCAGTAACCGACCGGCTCTATCACTGAGCCAAAGTGAACAAACATCAGATATTTGAAGTACAGAAAAAATACAGTCAAATTCAAACGTAGGATATATTGTGTTTGATAGAGACTGGTTATCGTAATGCGATTAGTGGCCTTCTTCATTTACACTTAGTTTTTCAAACACGCAGCCAGTTCAGCGCCTTAAAGTAAAATACGTTGTCTAATGAACGAACTTTGCAAAACAGATAGGTTTAAAAATGTATTTTTTATGACGTTATCTTGAGAAAACAAATTATTTAACCTCTCTTGTGATGAACAAGCCATTTTTGGGATTGCCTTGATTGTCAGTTTTACTTGTTTTCTTGAGAAAACGTGTAAAAACATGAAGGTATTCCAATCTATAAAAGCTCGTTTTCTTATGACGACCAGATATTATTTTGAAACTACAATCAAAAAGAAAGGAGTGAAGTCAGGATTACATTCAAGTAGAAAAAGTCACTTTTATCACTGATAAACACATTACTGGTAAAGATTATCTCCAAGTATCGTGACAGCAGCACAATGATGAAATGATTTACCACAAGGACCACTCATTTTTGTGCCATAATTATCTTTTTTATATCAAGAAAAAGCTTTTTTTCTTTGGATAGCATGTCTTTAGTTTGTGAAAAGGAGCTTTGCCTTTTAAAACAACAAGAAAACTAACTGTTATCTTTAGATATTTTGCTAACAGAGAGAAAAACCCGAAAGCGGGATGATAATCAAACACAAAGTGAACCTCATAGGCATTTCTGTGTCACTATGTTGACATTTAAAACGCACTAAGACATTTTCCTTAACACAATGAAGTATTTTAACTCCTAATACAGTAGAATTGTTTTCTTAAATGTGACAAAGTAGTTTCAAACCATCAAGTAAAGGTAAGAGAGGAGCAAAAAAAAGCAAGACCAAGAACGCAAGTACCAAGTTACAAAGAATTATTGCAGCTATTCTGACACTCCGCTTCTAACAGTCAGGAACTGGTTGATTATTAGAATTTCCACACTTCAGAATGACATTTTAATAATTTGCCAGATGGTCTTGTAACAAGGTGCTAGATGCAGCTATTCAGATGTTTTATGGACTTTAAAAAAAGGCACACTAAAAGGGCACACGCTGTTAAAAATGGACGCTAAGTAATCACCAAGAAACCGTGTAGCACATCCTGTATATATCCATTAAACCACAAGAAGAGAAGCTATTCACAGCTGCAAACACAGCTGCAGTAGCTGCCAGTTCAGGTCTTTTTCATGTTTCTTTAGCTTTTTAATGCACAAATTAAAAACATCAACTCTGTTGGCCCTTACTGACAACTTCCCTAGCTCAGACGGCTGCTTTTCTACTCAAACTATTCTGAAATAAAATGCAACTCTGTAGAGGTGTTTGCTTTATTTCCTTTAAAATGCTTGTTTATAAAAGCTTGTTGCCAAATTTCATCTTTTTGTTAGAACCACAAAGCTGCATCGACCACATAGACGCACCAGAAAACTCTTGAAATAATGTGAGAGATGAAGCAGAGCATCATAATTGTTCAGGATGGTTTAACTTTCTAACAATGACATAACATTTACAGCATATAGACTATAGCTTTGAATCCAGGTACTGACATGTAGAAAAGGTTTTTTAAAATTATTGTAAATTCATTTAGCAGGTTGTGTGGAGGTAGGTCTGAGGTCGTCATCTTCACTTTAAAGATATGAGATAGTGATAACCTTGAGAATGTTCCAATAATGATATTGTTTGATTTCGTTTTCTTCGTCGATTCTGCTTTCGTTTCAGGTACCAAAGAAGAGAGTAAGAGAAGCCAGGTGAGTATTTTCATGATGAGGACTGCCAGCTTGGTCCAGAAGGAGATCTCAGAAATCCAAAGAGTAGTAGAGAGTTTATCTGTCCATCAATCAATGAGGAAATCAGAGTTGGTTCTGCACAAGAAGGCACAAAGCCCAAGACAGCAAGAAGAAAGATCTCAATATGCATCATAAAAAATGTTCACAAGAGTTGACCACTTTGATAATTGGTGTGACTGCACTGGTCTTACAGCAGCTGGGCTGGTGAATCATGGTACACAGGTAAAAACTGCTGGATGAGGAACTGAGGTGGCGTCAGGACGTCCAGGACCAAGAACCTACCAAGCTGGCTCCTCCTGGTGGAACACATGAGAAGAACATGCCTGGAACAGGCAAGATCCTCACCATCCTTTCATGTGTAATAGCAACAACTGAGATTAATTCTTTTTGCTGAAATTAAAGCTCAGGACATTTGTATTGACATGTTGCATGCACCAGTATGTGGTTCCTAAATCCATTTAGTCCCTCCCAGACAAGTGGACTACATACTGAGACTGCAACATGTTTTTATAATCCAGTAAATTCATTGTAATATCAGTGAATAATGTGGACTTTGAGTTAATCATTTTAATAATCCAGCTAATAGCTTTCTAATGGGAGAGTCTGGAAACCAACAAACAGAAGCATTTACAGCACACGACCTTCCAAAATGAAATCAATTTTGTCTTCATTTCCACTCAGATACTCAGACTGAATGCAAAAAGCATTCAGTAATATTAGTTAAAACTTGGGTTATATTTCTAATGTCCCTGTAAGCTTTTTTTTTCTTTTTTAATCTAATAAGATTTTGTTTTACCCGTGTGGTAATGGATGGGAATCATTCTCAGATTTTATGGCAAATATGAAGCTCAGCAAAGAGCATAAAATGTTTGTGATTGCCTTCAAAAAGCATCGCTGCAGTGATGAAATTCTTTGTCTCCTCATGTGTGACATTGGAATCTATCCGAAGGGCATGAATATAATCTTTTTTTTTTTTTTTTCCACCCCCTCTTCCATCGCTGTGCTTTTCTCTAACCTTCAACATGAAAATCGCTTTTGTTCCTGACACTGGAAAAGCCTTGATTTGTTTCCTATCAGATAAAAAATGATAATGGAATAAGAGAGTGTGATGGTACGGAAATATGCATAAGCCCGTGACTGAAGAAGAATCTCAAAGCATTGCATTTCATTTAGACGACACGGGGAATGCTTGTGTTTTGTTGCTGATAGAAGGTGGCATGTTCCTTTCGGAGATCAACTTTAAGTCGCAGTTGTAAGTTATCGTTCAAATATAATTCTTACATTTCCTTAATGAGGCAATTGTCCAATCATGACACAACAACTTTACCTTAAAGATAAGGTGTTCAGGTTTCTGTTTGTGTTGAGGAAGTATGAGTGATCTTAAAGCAACAAACACTTCTAGGTTACAGCAAGAAGAAAAGCAAAAAGATAAGCAAAGGTCAGAGTTAAGTAGCTTCACCAAACATTCCTCTAGAAATGGTCAAGTACTGGACTGTAAATGAGTGAAAAAGTCGTCAAAGTCAACAACAACAACAACAACAAAAAGACAATCGGAAATCTGAAGAACCATTGATCGGGACGGCTTTAAAAATTACAAGAAAGTTTGGCTGCTTGGAAGCAAATTCTAAAGAAATTAGTAATGACCAAAGCATTGCATGAAGACTTATAATCTTTTCCTCAAATCAAAAACACAAAGATCTTATCCATCCATAAACTTAATGAAATCCATCAATTTCATATCAGACAGCAAATGGATTGTTGCTGCATGGAAATAAAAAGAAACCTGCTTTCATTCACTTGTGAAATGAAACACTGCTACAGTATGCAAAAGTTTAGTCAAAAAGTGTTATTGTGAATTGCTCAGAGTGGAAAAACCTCAATTCAAAAAGGCATGAAATTACATCTTATTAAATTTTATGATAGTGTGTTATATTAACTTTTCTTTTTGCTCCCAGCAGCTACAAGTTCTTGTTTGAAGACTTTTTTTTTTTTTTTTTACAATTCTTGCAACAAATGGCTTTTAAATGTGAGATTATTGCTACATCTTGCAGTTACAGCTTTTTCAACGACCTATCCTCAGATTTTTGGGGGAGACTAATGGCCAGCTGTAGGGACTTTTTTTTTGGGTAAAAATGTTTTTTTGTACCATTAGAGCTCAAGAGTTGTTTTTTTTAAATGGGTCAATTCATGGGTTTTGTGTCCAAACTGAGTCACACTAAAAATGTTACAAATATTGAATGATATAGAATTTTGTTATGAAGATGCAGAAACAATCTTCTGTAAAGACTACATTTCAGTAAATGTCAATAAACAGAAGGACAGTCATGCTAAATCTCCCTGGTGTTTTTCAACCAAATTAGGGATTTTGATTAATCAACAATCCTAAAAGTATTTCCACCATTTATTCTTCCAATCCTCAATTTTAAAAACTGTTGCAGTGACGTGACATTTGGTAATTACAGTAAAATTAGAAAAAAATAAGAAAAACAGCTACCAGAAAAAAAGACATTTGTTTAGTTTTAGTCCTTTTCTTTGCTTGAGCCATTGGTTATTTTGATTCTCATAATGCCAGGCCACTAATTAGAGGAGCTGAAACAATTAAAAGTTCCAAATGTTTATTGTGAAATTATTGACAACTATTAATTCAAAGAACACTGAACTTGGAAACCAAACAAGATTTTAAAAAGTGAAGCCTTTTCTTTACACAACAGCAACAATAATATTGCAGAGGAAAATCATTTGTTTGTGATTCTTTCCACAGGTTCTGAGAAGCAATAGAAGACCATTTGGGAGCACTTGAGGAGAAGATGGAGAGGATAGGTGGAGAGTGGGCAGGTAGGTAAGTATCAGGTGGAGCTGGTAGGTTTACTTTAGCACCCGTCTTGGCTGACTTTGAGGAGATCCAGAGAGTTGGAAGAACGTAGCTCATGAACCATCACAGAAAAAGACTGATGTAGAACTTCGAGGATAAAAAAAACGAAACGAAACAGGGTAAATGCGGTGGCATGACTTCACTGTGTTGGTGAACAAGCTGGCGTTCAAGCTGATGTTTATGAAGCAGCTCACTGATGAGCTGCAGCTCCAGAAGAAAGAGCCCCGCCCACGAGCAAATCTCAGGTACACAACAGCCACCCCACAATACCACCTGAGAAGACCAAGATGAGACGAAAAAGGAATGAAGACGAGGAAGAAGGGAAAAGGTGCCCCCAGATAGACAATCCTAGCAAAGACACAGGAAGATGATCAGACCTGAGACTTAAGTCAGAAATTAGGAAAGTTCTGACCTATTGGGGTGCCCATACCTTTGCATGATGTTTGGTTTTCTTTTTTTTTTAACCCTCAAATAATTATCTAAAATAACACTTCTAGTTCATTTTGATCTCATTTACATAAAGTCATATCCAATTTTTGATTGCCACTGCATATGGTGTGGGATTTCAAAAAGCTTAGCCACACGGTTTCAGTTTCATCTTCCTGTTTCTAACAAAACCAAAAGGTCACTAGCTGACATGAATCTGGCGAGGACACTTTTAAAACTGAACAAATCAATGTGGGTTATTGCAGCAGAACACGCTGAGGATTTTGTAGCTTTTACAGGTGGGCTGGGGATATATCATTCAGTGGTGGCTCATGGGTAGAAATTAGCCTCTCCCCCCCTTTTTCCTCCAGCCAGGAGCGAGCTTGGGTCGCAAATGACTACGGTTGCCAGACGCTCATATTTTACCTTCTCATTAGCAGTAAGGGGACGAGGTAATTACCATGTTGGAGTGGCAGCGAGGCTCCGAGTTGGAGGAAGGAAGCTCCAAATGATCAGATGTGTATTTTAGCCTGGCTGAGGCTTCGAGCTAACAGAATAAAATCTGAGATGAAATGCATGCACATGTGATGTTGCCTGAGATTCTAAATATTACAAAAGCTTTTTCTTGTCAACAGCCTCGAGGTTTGGCCCAACCAATTATTCATATAAAGACAAAAAGAAATAGATTTTCAAAGCTTGAGGGGGAGGGGGGCATCTGGACAAAAATGTACTGCATGCAAAAAAGACAAAAATCAAGTGGTGATAAAATAAAAACCACACAGCTACACGTGTGCACCAGTGTCCTGCGGTATTATAAGCAACCTGTTGCTTAGACGTGAAGTTTTTTTTCTTTCAATTTCAGATAAATCCAGCCATCTAATTAAGATTCCTGTCACAGGACCGGTTCAACCCTCATGAACTCATCTGACTTGAGTCCACTGCCTGCGAAACAGGACAGAAATGACTGTTGGGTCATGTTGATCTGACACTGGGGAGAGAAATCACGGCAACCAACAGCAGCAGTTTCTAGCCAAGCCTTCTTCAGTTGTTTAAAAACACATCTTTGCTGGATGGCTCGGGTTTTTATGATCGCCTCCTCTTGAATATATTTCTAACTCAAAGCTTTTTGGTTTCAACATTCTTTGTTTGAAATTGGGTTGATTTTGTTCACCCACAGAAAGAGACAACTTGAAAGTTAAAACTGAAATTACTCAACACCCTCATACACTTCATAAAAATTTGGTCTGGTTCTGTTTTAATCAGAGGCGTTGAAAGGATACAAATGAATTCTCGTCTATGTTTTATGATAAGGTGTAAAACTGTGTCTTTGTATTATGAAATCCCATGCGTCTGTGTTCAGTGAAACAGCTTTTTCAAGCAGATATTGTTGCTTAAAATAGTAATTTATTCATAGCAAGAAAAGTCTGGAAGATACTTCTCTTGTTTTGCAGGTACATTTCTTCCATTTCTTTCTACATATTGCCTGTGTTTTTCTACATAAAAAATAGAAATGTCACCACATTCAGGAGACAGATTTCTCTGCCAAAAATCAAACCTTAGATTTTGCTATTCGGGTATCTTTAAATAGTTAATTCATAACCCATCAAAATCCCTGGTTATTCTTCAAAATTTACGTGCAAGAAACTTTGATCTCTTTTTGTTTGTTTGCTTGTTTATTTTTTTATGCTTCTTAAAAGCTAGTTATCCAAACCGCTTGGAAAAGTACTGTTGGAGAACTTTATTTCATGCCAAAAAAAAACCCATGAAAGTTATCGACTAAAAGAAAAAAAAAACAGATTCGCACTTAACTGAAAACAGTTTGAAGAGTCAGATTTCAGATCTTATTTTTGATGACAAGCTACAGTTTGATCTTAAAGATGCTGGCTGTTGTTTCCATCAATAGCCCCTTGGATTGCACGTTTCTGGAACTACTCTCCCAGTTTGGGGGTCACAACCCCAAGTGTTCACATGATTACTGGCACCACCGAGGCCTCGTCTCTCCACAACTTCTTTATTTCCTGTTTTATGATTTTATAGCTGCCTGGGATAGCAGCATCTATTACCACTGCTTTCTTTCTGTGGTTTGCTGACCACCACAAGCTGGACTAGTTAGAAGGAGGTGTCTGGTTTGACTCTGTAATGGCAGGATTTATTATAGGGTAACACCTGTTGTTGTTGTTGAGTCCTGACTTGTCTGGGCTAAGATTTAGTTTCTGTCAATCAGAGGTCATGGTTCTCAACTGGCAACAGGTGGAATGCTCCCTCTGGGTCTGGGATGAGTCTCTGCCTCAAGTGGAGTTCAAGTATCTGGGAGTCTTGTTCATGAGTGGTGGCAGAATGGAGCAAGAGATGGATCGACTGATCTACAGTAATGAGGGCGTTGCTTTGGTCTTTCAAAGCAACGCTGGAAGACCTGAGTTGAAAGGCTAAGCTCTCAATTTACTGGTTCATCTATGTTCCAACACTCACCCACAGTCATGAGGTGTGGTTCAAGACCAAATAAAGTTTGCAGATACAAGCATTTTAAAGGGCTTCCTTTGTAGGGTGATACAGTGAGGAGCTCCATCATCTGGGGGGAACTTGTAAATGACCTGCTAATCTTTTGCATCGAAAGGAATCAGTTGAGGTGGTTCAGGCATCTGATTAGGATGCCTACTGGACGCCTCTCTTTGGAAGTTTACTAGGCATGTTTCACTTGGAGGAGACCCCAGGGCAGACCTAGAACTTGCCGAAGGGATTATGTATCCTCTCTTGCCTGGAAACATCTTGGGGTCCCCCAGGAGGAGCTGGAGGGTGTCGTTGAAAGTTTGGCTCTCCCTCTTGAACCTGTTGCCTCTGCGACCTGATCACTGATAACCAGCAAAAGATGGATGACAGTTTAAATAATTTTGTTAAAGAGGTCTGAACTGAGAAATCAGTTTAAACCGAATATACTGGAGTAAAGACAGATATCTGGTCCTCCTCCGAAAACCTTTTTTTTTGGGCCGCTAACCCATGCTTGTCTTCCTAAAAATGAGATCCACACTTCATTTTAAAGCAGAACCAGTCATTTGAAAAGAGAATGTCTATTTGCATACAAGATCATTAACTCAGCTTTTTATTTCAGTTGCAAATGTTCATAACTGTTGTATTTCTAATCATTGCTTTTTGCTGCCGGAAAAAAAGTCCAGCAGACAGTTGTGGTTTATGCAGCATTACACTGACAAGATCAAATGTCAGCCACAACAACGCATCTTCTGTGTCCCTTTACCTCATGTTTGTGAGACAAAAAACATTCCCTGTCATCAGATTTCAAAATCCTTCCAGTGGAAGACATGATATCAGGATATTAGTAACCTGTTAGTGCAACACTGTCTGTGCTCTTGGCTAAACAGGTATATCAGCTCTTAACAACTATTTCAGCTGCTCAACATATTTTCTTAAAAGGGACTAAGCAAAATAGTTATGATAGAATTATGATAAACGCCTGTAGCTACAAAATCATCTGCTGGTGACCCTTGCGATGGGTCCTCAAACAAATGTCAAGGTTTAATTAAATGAACTTTAGTTAAATTAAAATTGATCTATATATTCTACAGGCTACCGAGCATGCTGTATTGGCCTGATCCAATTGACCGAAGTTTGCATTTGGGTCAGAATGCAGCAGAACAACACATTAAGATGCTGTGCTGACCTTTAGCATTACACAGAATAGATAGCAGCGGTGGAGTCATTAAGATGTAGCCCATAATGAGGCTACAATACAGTGGTCTTCAAATAGAACAAGCAAGTTGCCCTAACCCTCATCATTCACACACACCCACAGCTCCCTACATATTGACTGCCTAAGGCGCAGCAATAACATCCTCTCATCTTTAAACTTTGTTCAATCTGTAATATTTTAGATAAACACAAGAACATAGGACATATTAAAACTCTGCATTGGCTCAAATCCTAGTTACATTTATAAAGGAGCACAGTATAAAAGGGAAACTCTAAATCTAGGCACTTAAGTGGAATAGCCTTTGCCAGAGTGTCATGGAACACACCACTCCTACAAAAAAAAGGCTTAGGTTTAAGGTAAATTTGCATTTGATCAGTTTATCGACTCATGGGGCTTGATAATTATTTTTAAAAAGGCGACAGGGGAGTTTCTGAGTGGTTGGTTAGTGAAAAGATACAGGTCCAAAAGCAAGGTGAGGTAACACTGAATGGGAAAAGTCTGGACGCAGAACGTAATGAGTAAGTTGGCTGAGCAGAAAATGATTGAACAACCTAAATTTTGTATACCCTCAATAACAGCAACACTGCTGGGACAACGCTCATTCAAAAACTGTTACAAAAGACATTTTGTAGCACAAATAAGGGGTTTAAACAAACCGAGATCTGTACCAAATGAGCCTCCATGAGCTGCAGCAGAACAAAACAGTTGTGACTTAGCAAGTCAAAGGACCTAAAATAAATCCATTAAATCAAAGAACATCCCCAGAGTTTGTGTATGTTTCTTCTGACAGCCCAAAGTGGTTTTAGTGGCATTTTGTTCCCATTTACAGCTGATTTTGGAATTTCTGTGGACTATTTTTGTGCATTTAAGATTCAATTTGAGCTGAAGAGAATACAACAAAAATATATGGAAATCATCATGTTTTATTTAGCCTGAAGAAAAAAGAAACTGCCTGTTAGTTAATAATTTACATGCTACAGTAAGTATAACAACTAGAACATTTGGACGGGTGCCAATGCAGCAATACTGCTCAAAATTCCATCATAACTTCATAATAACCTAATAAAAAATGCATACATTTTGATGTATAAAATGTATAAGAAGTGCAAAAACAGCCAAGATCAAAAGAAATGTTAAACCTGCTTCCGGTGGCTTCTTATTGTCAATATGGTAACCACACACCTATTCCTGTCACTCCATGAGTGCCAAGTAATGAGGCAGACAAAAATATGAAACTCAAACAAGCCATTACTGCACAAAAACTTTGAAAGTTCTTGAACTGCGAGCAACAGAAAACTCTGATGGTCACACACGTGAACCGATGTCATATCTCTGCTATAAAACACTGCAGACACAAGTTAAAAAGAGGCATTTATAATTTAAATTTAAAATGACTTGTGGGAGGAGGAAGAGATTGCAAAAATAAAATTAAAAAAAAATTAGACACCTCAAAAGTAAGTGTGGCATTGTCAACTATCTGTTAAACATTCTGTAAAAAAAATCATAAAACAAACTGCTATTTTATAAAAAACATAAACAATATCAAAATACCAGTTCATACAAGTAAAGTGTAACGTTTTGCGATCTGTTCAAACTTTGTATGATGTTTCTACTCTGAAGTATGTCAGAGCCACAGCACTTTAAACAGGGCTGGGTTTTCTCACGTGTCCTGACAAAATCCCACTGATATTCATTATTCCCCCCAACACAGTTTTCTGCTAATTTTGTCTACAATGTATGTCATACCACTACCAAAAGTCAGAGCACAAAATATCTAATCATGCCGCACGTTTTTGTGTATAATTTTCATGTTTTATTTAAAAACTGCAAGACGAGATACAGGACAAAAATGTTGAAGAGGATGGTAATAAGGGTACTTCAATGCTCACGCACTGGCTGAGTAATTGTTGCATTGTTCTTCGTCAAACATATTATATGTTCTATGCTTTTTCAGAATTTAACAGATTCAACGTGTTAAAGTTCATATTCCATGCCTTAATGTCTCTCTGAGGAGTTATTTTAACAGAGCAGTTACTATAGATATTATATAAGCTACCAAGAGCTCCTGCTGTTGATTTTTTGATTTTAAGTAAATGTTTTTTTTTCTGCCAATTTAACTTAAAGCGCACCAAGCATTCCATTCAGCACACCTTCTTTTTGTTTTTCCAATAGATTCCACCCCATGTTTAAAGAACAATGTAATATCGAATCTGCTGCATAATTTACATATAATCAGGAATGATTTACAGCCACGCCGAACCCACCCCGCAGAGCTATCGACCACGGAGCTGCAGACTGTACACCCACAGATGAATTTCAGCGCCACAAAAGGCGGCACCTTTTCAATCAGGGTCCAGATAATATTGGTAAAGCTGATCTGTTTGAAACAAATTACAGATGGGGCCATTTAATTCACAGCCGTGCACCCACAGAGGAAATTGGATTTCATTGCTTGTGTGAGAAGTCCCCTGCAACACACTTGCATTGTTAAATATGCAGCCAATGTAGCACTCCCAATATTTGACTTCCTGACACACCAACTAAGAAACTGCTGGCATTACATCACGAGGAAACCATTACTCCCCATTTGTGGGGGGAGTCTTGTGTGTGGCAATGGCTTGTGTCATGTACCATTAATAATGGTAATGAAAGCATTAGGGGGGCACAGCGGGATGTAATTTAAAGATCTGCCGAGTGCGAGTGACAAGGTCATTCTAAATGACAATAAGCAGACCTGACAGTTCGTCACGAGGAGAAATGTGCTCTTTTCTTCTTGGATCACTCAAAGAAGCACTGGTGGCAAACCTGAAAGAAAGTTCAATCTTTCATTAAACCAGCAGCGAACAGCAATTGTCCTTTTAACATATTGTCATTATACTACATTAGCTGTGCTATCCACAATTTAACATGTTTTAATTTTCAGAGATTCAGATATTTCTCAAAAGCAGCAGGTGTTTAATGTCAGAAGGAAACATTACCGCAGATAGACACTGGCAGCCACCAGAGCACAGTTCAACTACTGCTTAATCCCACCACCTAATGTGTTTATCTCCAATATCCTTATGGAAAAACTTATTTTCGACTTTCCATTACCGCGAAGCGCCATTAAAATTTGCATAGCAAGTCTCGTGCTGGGAAAATGCCTCTAAAAAATAAATTCATTATCACAGAAAAAGAGTCCACTGAACTGGATGTATTTAATCTGCTTGAACACAAACAGGAAATATTTTGAGTTGATGGCTTCTTTTGTCTTCTGAAATAAAAACAACTTGTATAAAACTGGAGAATACCTCTCAACAATGTTACAAGGATAGATTTATCTTCCACAATACAAATATGTAATCAGAAGAGAAATTACATTTACCTGCCACAACTTAAAGGTAGTTTTATTAATATCACCTGTAGAATTTTGCCCTGAAGTAGTTTAATTTCTAGTAATATTTCTAGACAACATATCTGTGACACACAGAATGCCACGCAGACTTCTTTCTTAAGCAAATCCCTTAAGGCGAAGATAACTTTTGAGTTTTATTTTTAGAAAAGCTTATCTTGAGCACCTGTTTAAAAAAAAATGACAGGATTATGAACAGTTTGAGTGAAAAGTGAATGTTAACTCGGATCTTCCTTTTTAATACGATGCACTTCTCTCGAGGCAGTGCTTTCCAGATTCTAAACAGATTTTCCCCGCAATAATCTCTGATTTCGAGCTTTCTAAATCATTCCGATGGTGGAAATTTGTGGATGAAGCTTTAATAATAAGACGCGCTGAGAGGGTACTATTATAAGCCATAGCTGTTATGACAGAACTAATAAAGTTTAATGGTGTTTATTGGTTACAAAGAACTGCAAGAACTAAGAACTGCTAAATGAGCATGTAGTTTGAAAAGAATGGACTTTAACTTTAACCTGGAAGTGACCTAAGCAAACTGTAAAACTACTTGTCAAATGTGATCAAGTTTCTTGCAGTTTTAATGTATAAATGACAGCAAGTTGTTAGCCTGCAATAACTGACCAACCAGCTAATAATTAACACAGTTTGTGTTTCATTGATTGTTTTTCTCATAAAGCATGTTAATATTAAGAACTATTACACAATGCTTGCATTTTTATTTACCCATTTTTTAGAGTGAAGAGTAAAAATCCAGTAAAATGTACAAATAAAGAGTCAGTCAATTGTGAAAGAAGTTGCTTAGGTGGTGAAATGGATTCAGTTGTCATTCTGGTCCTTGAGTGTTTAAAAGCCTAATGGCTCGGGGGGGAAAAACAGTTTAGCAGCAGCGACACAGATGCTTCGGCACATCTTTCCGGTTAGCAGGAAGGCAAACAGAACCCCACAAAATAACGGTAAAGACTTGTGACCCAGAATACGATACAAACACTGCCAAAAAGGTAAATAAACAAGCAGCTTTAACTTATATTGCACTCCTTGTGTTTATTTATGGCTACAGCTTTTAGCTTTTGGAACAGTAATAGTAAAATTTGCCATTTTGTTTTATTTCATCTCAAGACCCCCAGCTTAGTATTTCATGACCCACAGTGGCCCAACTTTGGGAACTACTGCTGTAAAAGCATACCAGTAATAATAAGGCTGGTGGCTTTGGGTCTTGCAATCTGATACGGTGCAGTTTCCATTGCAGACTGATGCAGCAGCTCAGGATGTTCTCGATAGTCCCTCTCTAGAAAGTGGTGAAAATGGCTGCCGAAGGATAAGGTTTCTCCACTTTTAGCATAAAGCTGAGATAAGGTATGAAATGGGTTTCTGAGGGACCAGGAGAGTGTTTTCTCCATGCAAATACCAATCCTTTGGTGCTACACAAAAGGATTCATCAATATACAGTAAAACGTGGTCACTCTGTCGTCTCGTGACATCAATAACCATCTCCTGAGTTTTATCTACATTCTGTAATAGGTTGTTAACGCTGAGCCAAGTCCATCAGTCGTTACATTTCCTTTCTTTATGCTGACTCCTCATTCTTGTTGACAAAGTCGACCGCAGTTGTGTCGTCAACAAACTTAACATTGTTTGAGCGGTTCGTTGTCACACAGTCAGTCATTTATACTGCAAAATATTTTGAAAATACATATAAATGTAATTACTAAGATAAAACTCAATTTTGTAATCCTAATCCTTCTTTATTGTAACAAATCAATGCATTCCTTTCTGCGGATGAAACACCCAATCCATCGATCCATCACTGAACAAGACATCAACCAAATCTGACTAAGTTCAATGTTTGGTGTTTAAGTCGTCATACACGAGCTTATATAACGCTTGTATGAAATAATTAAAGAAACTCACTTTCGCTGACGCCATTTTACATAAAATGGACCATGTACCAACTATGCATTACCTAGAGATAGGATTGTTCCTTATTTTCATGTCGGGAAGTTTATAATTCTACTTTACATCTTTAAAAAAATGACTTAATTTGAACATTTTATTGTCAACATTAGAAATTATAACCAAGCTAAAAGCCACATTTAACACATTGAACAATGTTTAGTTTTAATTGTTGAAAATAAAAACAAAATGCACCTTTATGTTTTTTAGCTTAATAGTATACAAAATATAGTTATTTCAGGAGCATAGGTATGAAAGAACTTTAATATAATAAAGGTTATAAAAAAGGGCATTGAAATAGATGGTAAAACTATTTTTTGTAACAATATACCATAATAGTAACCCTCAACACTAGATTTTAGTATTTGTAGATTAAGTACTACAAGTTCAATGTGATTTTTTTTTTAAATCACAGCTATTACATTAAAAGAGAATATGTGCATTTTCATCCCCACTGGCAGCCAGATTCTTCCCCTCCATTTATAATTATATTCTGAACATCACATATTATTCATTTGTCAGAGCCCACCCCTCCTCCAAAAAAAAAAAAAAAAATTGACGGAAGGAAACGCATATGCAATTAATCACAACTATCCCCTTTTCTCCGCAGATCTGTTTGTTTTTCCATTTGTGCCTAAAGCATGTGCTTTCAGCCGATATCTCTTTTCTTTGAATGAAGTTTTAATTTCTCCGCCCCAACAAAACAAAACACGCCACCAACAGCAAAACCTCAATAAGTCATCAGAAAGTGATTGAGCGCGATCATAAAAACAGTGCAGCTGTTGGGCTTTTTTTCCCCACAAGAAAACACGTTTCTGACACATTCGTCATGTAAATGGTCTACTTTAAAGATGCCTAATCATAGTAATTAAGATTTTTTTTTGTTATCTTTTGCTCAAGTGATACTGAAAAATGTGATATTTTAAGATAAAACGGCATGATTTCATGTTTTATGGGAAACGGCTCAGTGTGTTATGAATTCCTTTTGCAGTGTTTCTGCTAAGTTTCAGATATAAATTAGCAGAATACCTCACGTCAAAGTATAACTTTTTTGCTTTTGTAAAAAAACTCCTACCTCGGTCCTTTCACTCCTCATTTAAATATATAAAACCCATCTTATTTTTCCAGTCAGGCAAGTTATGACAGAAAAAAAACAATTCACAGCTGATGGTTATTCAGTTTGAACTCCGCTTTACTTTTCAAGGTACATGTATTCGCTGTGAATTTGAGCAGCGGTGATGGGAAAACTGTACTCTAACACGT
The DNA here is from genome assembly GCF_001649575.2 of Kryptolebias marmoratus. Lineage (NCBI taxonomy): Eukaryota > Metazoa > Chordata > Actinopteri > Cyprinodontiformes > Rivulidae > Kryptolebias > Kryptolebias marmoratus. The sequence goes on along the minus strand of NC_051452.1, from coordinate 9,501,957 downwards.
GAAAGTACAGGCTGTTCTGACAGACCGCAATTACAGCTGTAAACACACGAACAAAGAGCTTAGAAATAACAAATCCACCATTTCAATCATGAGCAGGAGACTGGGGTGATCAGCGGAGTGCAGAGAGTACGCTTACATGAAAATAACTGGATGCTGCCACTCGGGCTTGGAGATAAACAACTGATGCATTCTAATAAATCAACTCAATGTTGGTATTATTATTAGTGTTGGTCGATTAATCATTTATTGAGAAAAGAACACTTTAAAGTTTGGGGTTGACAGGCCATGATTGTTTGTCTTTCTTGGATTGTCTCTTTTTGCAGTGGCTGGAATACATTATGTCACAGCGCAGATCTCACAAGTTTACTAAAAGCACCTCAACACCAGTAATATAAATGATGCCCTAAGTGGAGAAAATAAATATAATTGCTTCTTTAAAACATGCCATCAATTAACTAATATCACAACTCGCAAAGATGCATGTATTTCATGTTAGGTTCCCAAAAGAAGGGAAGTCTTTAAGGCAGGGGTGTCAAACGCAGTGACGCAAGGGGGCCAAAATTGAAAATTTGGTCCTAGCCAAGGGCCAATCATGATCAATATTTATTAAAAATTACATAAATTAACCTTGGTGTTAGATGCATTATGTCAAATCACTCATATAGAAATATCAATGACCTTTTCCCAGTTACAGATTATACAGAATTTAGAGCAAACATACTTTAATGAACACAGACAAATAGATCAAACTTCAAAAAGCACATCATTAGCAGTCATTTCTTACGCCTCACTCAGCTTTTAAATGAATTTTTTAACATTAAAACAGATTTTTAAAAAAGCCATTAACAAAAATCTGATCATACAGAAATTAAAACTATATATTGTTGGCTTCTAAGTCACTGTCAAGAGAAAACTTCACTAATTGGGCTCAGTTTTTTTTAAGCAAAATAAGAATCAGAGACTCAATCTGTCCCAGACTAGAGGGCCGGACCTAATGAAATCTAAACGTTATCTTGGGGGCCGGATGAAATGTTACAGAGGGCCGGATCTGGCCCGCAGGCCTGGAGCTTGACACGTGTGCTTTAAGGAGTTATCCATCTATCCAACTTCTGCTGCTTAGCCGTAGTTTGGTCAATGAGGCAACAGGTCCAGGAGGGAAACACAGAAATCCATCAACCCAGGGAGACATTCTCCAGCTCCTCCTGTGGGATCCCAAGGTGTCCCCAGGACAGAGAGGGGTCATAATCCCTTCAGTGAGTTCTGGGTTTGCCCCAGGTATCCTTCCAGTGGAGTGTGCCCGGAAAACCTCCAAAAAAGAGGCGTCCAGGAGGCATCCTAATCAGATGTCTGAACCACCTCAACTGACTTTCTTCGCTGTGGAGGATGATGGAGCTCCTCACTTCTCCTTTAAGAATGAGCTCATCCACCCTACAGAGGGAGCTCATTTCAGTCACAGCCTTCTAAGCAGTCAAAGCAGATACTACAAATACAAATATTTATATTTATATTACATATTTCTATGGTGCATGTGTCTGAAGCATTTCATGTTTCTAGTACCCCAGTCTGACCTAAAAACAATATCCACGAACTTCTGGTCATATCTTCTAAACTTTGATCTTGTAATCCATAAACAATAATTGTAATATGGTCAGATTCTTTTTATTTGTTGATTTTTTTTAAAGACAAATTCTACCTACTTGAACCCAGAACCATGAGAACTTATTGACCTTAAAAGTCAGGCTGAAGCTCGGAAAGAAACTTGGAATATCTAACATAATTCCTAATAATACTAGTTAGTTGGTTTCTGATAGCATTTATAGTTTTTATGTATCAGGAAGAAAACAATCTAGAAAATAAATAAATAAATAAATAAATAAATCAGCGGTGGCAATCAAAACAAGTCAATCAGGACTGTCATGGTAATACGTAAGGTCGCTTTTTTTGTACTCTACATGTCCAAGTTTTGATTTAAGACAATGCCACGTATATCATCAGAATGTTGTGATTTTTTTATTGTAATTAAAACTTTTTGCCATAAAATGAGGAGTTTACATTATATATATATTTTATATGACCCAATATGTTGGCTGATAAACCATATTTGTGGATTCCAGAAACAAAATGTCAACATTTTTGCTTGTTTTGTTACCACATTAACGGCTCTAAACTCTGGAGTATTTAAGCCATTCCTAAAGTTTCCACACAGTTACATGAATTAGTAAAGTCTGTCATTTTGAGCTACTGGGCATGATAATAGGCAGAACTTAAACACCGTTTACAACAGAGGAATGTTTTAACCAAATCCTTTATTTCTCCCTGAAGTAAATGTACAAAAAGCACACAAAGCACATCATTAATTTAATGCAACTCCGGCTGTACTTTCTGATACCTTTTACTGATCGTTACGCCTCATTTAATAAGCCTTTACATCGTCTGTGCGCTTTAAAAGGGGTTCAATAAAAGCAGTAGATACAATGGATTTTAGGCAAACATACAGCAGCTGTGCCAACAGTTTAATCACACTAGATGTTCCCTGAAACAGACTTTTTATAGTTCGATAAAGTATTTGAGATCAATGCTTTGGCCATTCAGATAAGCTCAACAACCAATTGTGCAGCTTGGTGATGCCCATCACTGCACAGTTTGTTTTATTGCTTGATAAACCAAATGTCTGGCATTCATTGAAGGAATGCATATGACCCACTGCCTCTCACACCACAGTTTTTAATTAAGATCATTTGAAGTTGTGGCTGTTCTGTTGGTTAATATTAATTAGCTGTTGCCACCAACTTAAATTGGACTGACTCCAAAAGTTAATCTGTTGTAGATGTGCATCCAGTCATTACATTTTTCTAGTTTTATTAAAATTTGTCTTGTGGTTCATGGGATATTTTACCAACAGAGTTGACTCCAAACAGTTATTGGCAAGGAATAGTGTTTGGAGTATGGGATATGAGATCAGCCAACCAAACTTTATCTCAATATCTGTAAAATTCAAGGACTTGTAGCATTTTTTGTGCATCCTATATTGAATTGGCTGTGGCATTCATCTTGAATCAGACTGACTCCAAAGGTTAATCAGTTTTTGCAAGTTTCATTAAAATTTGTCCAGTGGTTCATGAGATATTTTGGTAACACACAGATACATGGATAAAAACATTAAAGCCTTCACCTTTTGTCGGCAGGCGATAACTACATATCTGTTGAAGAAAAATCCTTTTTACATACAGTAAGGTTTTGATAGAGCTTTGAGCTCTATTAACCACTATGGAGACGGATGACTTTGCACACACCTTTTATTCTGTTTGTTCTGAGGAAAAGACTCAGCAATATTTCTTCCGTAGACCAGACATCCTTTGTCTGAATTGATATCTTTTACCTCAGACTAATAGCTTCACCACAGGGAAGAAATCCTTCTCTAACAGCCGGGCTTCTACCCTGAAACACTCGATGTTTCAACCAGGTGAACAAATATCTTTTATTCCGAGTGGTGTTACTGTAGTGTGTCGCTCCAACTTTAATGCGGCCAGAGTTGCTCCAGCTGCACGAGCTGTTTCTATCTGATTGAGTGAGAGTGCCATTGACCTTCAGCCATTTTACTGAGACTGTATTAAAAAGGCCCAGCCAGAGCCCTGATTTTATGGCCGAGCCTTTCCAAGGTCCCACTGACCTGATGGATATTACGAGGATAAATCAAACTTTCATGCCAGCACTCTCATTCAGAGTAGGGGTTGGAGCATGACTGTTTGCTGAAGAATGGCATGACTTCCAGCTCAGTGTGTCCATGTGTGACATTTCACAGTTTGCTGGATAAAAGTATAATATTCTTTTTCAGTTTAATGCAAAATAGCAAACATAATGCGTGTGAACACTTAAGATTCTCTTTTGAGCCTGCTTTTATGAGTGTTTGCACTGTTTATGTCACTAAGACTCATCAAAAAGTAACCAAGAGATGTTGGCACATAAAAGCATATATAATTTGTGAAGCAATGTCACTGCTGTGAAAGCATCGGAGCGCAGCGCTCTTTAATGTGCACGCATCAACCTAATATTAACAATGCAGACACATGGGGTGACTGAGAGGACAGCTTTTTCTTCTGACTGACCAGAGTCTTCTATTCAGAGCAGCCAGGGTTTGTTATTGTGGGATTTAAGCCTCAGAGTGTGTTGACAGCTTGATAATACCGACATGATTCGCACACCAAGCTGTGCTCATCTGGATTTACTAAGAGCGCTAAGGGCACATCGTCTTAATGACACATGCGCGCTCTGTGACTTGCCATTCTGAACTGTGAAAACCTCTCATTTCTGCCGATTATCGCCTCCATGAATCTTAATGTGGCAGCAGCATCCAAACTGAGCAAGTGGCATGTATTTGTCAAACTATTTCCAACTTTCTGTGAAAACAGCTTGGTTCTTCCTGACTGTCTGATCAACTCTACTATAATTGTCAAATACAGCCAGAGGAGCTTCGCCAGACGTACAAAAATTCTACAATATGGTAATTAATTTTTCTTGGGGGTAAGAAAAATGAACATTTCGGCTGAAACTTATTTTCCTTTGCTTAAGATATCAAGCTTGGTTGCAGGGTTTGGCCTTGCTGGAGATACCTTAAAGAGATGTTCTGTTGAAAGGTTGTAAACAAATAATATCATTCCTGTTGTAGAAAGCTCCTTAAACAACCTCAATTTGCATTAACTGTAAAACTGCTTAGATCGGAGTTGTTTAAAGAGGGCAGCAATCCACTTTAGTCTCGGACTAGCCTTTAGCTTGTCATTCCAGTTAGAAATAAACTCTCTCGCTCCAAACTGAAGCTGTCCGAAGAGTTATCTACAACAGGTAAGACATTTGTTCATAACATTACCACAGAACCCCACTTTAAAAGATCTGAACAGTCCCTTGAAAGTGGTTGTTTATTAGCTCTCCTAGTAAACAAGTTATTGCGTCGTAATTCTTACGAAGAAGAATGAGTCAATTTTCTAAAACAAAGATGTTAAGAGGTTGTAGAAGCATTTAAAAAGAAAAAATTTTAGGCTACTGCTTTACCCCAAAATGCTCCAAGCAGATAAAGTAAGAAAAAGGTGCATACCCACTACCTAAATGAAAGAAATCTATATCATTAACAAAAATTAATCAAATGTCGGATGCAAGAGTGGTTGTCTTTGCTAATGAGCCAACGGAGACTTATGTCCCAGAGTCTCTCAGCTCGTTTTAGCTTCTATTGACTTTCATCAAGCAGTTTAACGTTGCTGTAAATGGCAACGCTGTAATGAAGCTGCTGTATACAGAATTTAGCACATATGACGACTCTTTTCTATCTGTTGTTATGAAACATAAACACTGAAAACAAAACCTAACCTGTAAACTGGCAGCTGTTTAGCTAAACTGTGAGGTAAACTAGTAAAATACATGTTTGTTGCTGTTTGATGGATTTCTGACACTACATAAGCCATGTCCATAAGTCGAAACATCTTTTACACTGTGGCAAACCTTTTACACATTCTTTCTTTTTATTTTTTAATCATTATTCCACTTCTTTTCTTTTTGGGTAGGTCTCGCTCTCCAATAGGACTTCATGTAGCTTTAAAAAACAATAACTGAGCTTTTGGCATGTTTCCACACAATTTATCAATGTTACTAAAGGCACTGTGACAATTTATGAACACCATGCCTCCTAATCAAACACAGTGGGGGATAATAATTATTTGATCCTCTGCTGATTTTGTAAGTTTGCCCACTTAGAAAGAAATTATCTCTTTTTCATGGTAGTTCCATTTTAATGGAGAGTGAGAGAACATTAAGTAAAAATCAAGAACAAATCACATTATATTAAAGTTAAAAAATGATTTGTGAAACATTGAGAGAAGTATTTAATCCCCTACAAACCAGCCTGAGCTCTGGCTCCCACAGATTGGTGATGTGTCTGAGATGACAATTGGTCAATTAATTAATCAATCAGTGTACAAAGCACACCTATCCACAGAATCAGTTTCTTCCTTCTCCATCAATATGGGCAAGACTAAAAAGCTGTCAAAGGGAGAAAACAGATGTGAACAAGGCTTGAATGGGTTTAGGCTTGGTGAGAAGATGACCACCGTTGGTGCGATTATTCAGAAATGGAAGAATTGATCAGTTGACTTCAGTCTGGAGCTCCAAAGAAGATCTTGCTTCATGGGTGGAGGATGATCATCAGAAAGGTGAGGGAGCTTGTTGATGAGCTGAAGGCAGTTGGGACCAATGGTAACAACTCTGCACCATAATCGACTCTGTAATGCCAAAAGGGTCCCATCTAGACTACATTTATAAAGACAGACAAACTTTTTCTGTTTTTTTTAGTCTGTTTCTCTCCATTAAAAATTACCATAACAGTTATAAACTGTAAAAACTATTTTTGAGAGGACAAACTTACAAGAATACCAGGCTAGCGGATATTTCCCCTCACTGTATGTGTCAAATTTTGAAATTAAAAACTTTTGATCATCAACCTAAATTTGAATTCCAAGCATCCTTTTTATGCAGTATTCAGAGAAAGAGTTCATAATAAAATGAAAACTAAGTTTGCAGAATGTTTAATTTTGTTCTTCCAAGGTCTTTTTGAAATCACAATTCTCAAGAGTTTATCTGATTTGGTGGAAACTATAGTTCACTTAAATGGTTCAATACCACCAAACTGAATGCTTTGTGGGTTTAAAAAAATGCTATTAGTTTGTCATGTCCTGGAAAACAATTAGAGAATGACTCAGTGCTCAAGGACAAATTCATTTTGTATCGAATAGCATGTCTAAATTCATTTTAATAACAATTAGATCATAAATTTAGAAAAAATGTCAATTGTTGTAGCTGCTAAGCACTCAGAGTATCCAACACTGAAACATTAGGAAATATTTTGAAGCAGAAACAATAAATATCCTTTCAGATTTTAAAAAGTTTAAAAGCCAGGGTCCCAAGACCTGATAAAAAAGGGGATGATTGCGTCAGGAAGGGCAACTAGCATACAACTTTTACCAAATCAAACGTACAGATAGCCAATGAGATTCCCATACAGGATCAGTCAGAGCCTTTCTGTACAGCTTAGTGGTCAAGAGAGCATTAGAAACAAAGGTAGGTGTGTTAGGAGGCAGTGAGAGAGAAGGAATAGCAGAAGTGTGAGGGTGAGAGTAGGGACTATGAGAGGCGAAGAGAGAGAATGTTAGCTGCAGGAGTTAAAGGAAACGCTTTGAAGAAACCTCTTCCAGTTTGGAGAAGGTAGGAAGAACAAAAAGGACAGGAGGAGAAACTGGAGGTGGCAGAGATGAAGGCGCTAAGGGCTGTATCTCACTGGGCTGCCACTGTTGGAGACTAGTTAGTGACTTAAAATTTTGGATTTGCAGTCTCACCGAATTTCTGAGCGTTTGTGACCAAAAGACTAGCGAACCATGCGGGTGTGTTTGAGCAGCTATTTAAAAATGGCCTATTTTTTAATGTGCACAGCTTGCAAAACAACTTTCTTATTTTAGGTTCCCACCTCCACCCACATTCTACCCACCCTGGCAACCACTAGGGTCCACTTTTGAAATGAAGATACACAGAGTTGGAAGAGTTTTTAAGAATCATTATGTTTCATCAAAGTGGTTTTAAAACTGGACATTCATGGTGTTTTTTGTCAGAGGATAGCTCCCATGCAGGTGTCTATTTTGAGAGATAATTTGTCAAATAAGTCTCAAGCACCAGGTTGTGAGCCTCTGCGACTAACTATAAGAAATTGAGAACCCCCACAAACATTTTGAGACATTTTTAAGACTCCCTCTCAAATGTTTTCTGCAAAGTAGCCTCCAACAGTCACAATCCAGTGAGATACAACCTTAAGATTTACGTTGTGAGTGACCAAAATGGACAGGATTAGAAATGAATACATCAGAAGGACAGCTCAGGTTGAGCGGTTTGGAGACAAAGTTTGAGAACGTGCAGAGACGGATAGTGGATGTACTGGAGACAGAATCTTAAATGCAGAGCTGCCAGAGGGAAGACCACAGAGAAGGTGCATGTACATGGTGAAGGAGGATATGCAGAGGGTTGGTGAGACAGAGGAGGATGCTGGGATATGGTGAGACGGAAGCAGATCTGCTGTGACGACCGCTTAGGAAAGCAACCAAAAAAAGCAGAGAAGTTTTGCATCATAGTTCGAGGGAAATTTGAGATTTTTATGGTCAGCTGAACATTTAACTACTTTAGTTTTGTAGGTGAAATGGCAAATTGAGTATTATTTGACATTTTACCAAAGATCTATTAAAGTCAGACACTGCCCAAGGCTTTGCTCTTTTAGAAAGCCTTGGGCAAGGTTTGATATTTTTCCAGACATTTAACTCTGTCGTGCACATCCACCTGACTGAACCTGTCTTATGCTTTTTGGTAAAGATCTTTCTAACTTTTTTAAGCACAATACATAATATTTATTATTTAATATGTATTATATAATGTCCATTTGCAACCCTAATTGATATATTTGATCACAAGCCTTTGCCGTCTTGCTAAAGTATTACCAGAACCATTTTTTTTAAATATAGGAAGAGTTTTGAGAAGTTTAGTTTGGTTTCAATGAATATTTCTTCCAGTTGAGAGTTTTCCTCTGGACAGAAGACTGAGTAGCTGTAGTACTTTTAAACTCTAACTAATTTACCTAAAAGGATTGATTAAAATAAATTCACTTTAACAGTCAACTGAGTGCCATCAGAGCACAAAAAACAAGCTCTTCAACGTGAGAGCCCTTGAGAAGCAGAATATTTCAAGTAAACTGAAATTGAAAGTCATCAACCTGGAAATATTTTTGGGGGGTAAAAAAAAAAGTACAAAATGTGTAAGAATCAAAGCTGTGGATTGATGAAATACTTCCTGACAGTGTGGGCAGAGGAACAAACATGACACGAACACCAAAGAAGGAAAATGAGGATAAAGAGTGCGGCCAGCTCCATCATGCTTAATTAAAGTTTCACAAGCTGGAATTGAATTTGTTTTGGCTCCGCCTGCCAAGAAAGTCTCTAATTTAGGCAGAATGGCAGGTTACTAAATTTGGTCTAATGAAACAAGACTGAATCTATGTGCCTGAGGTTTATTAACATGTTTTAATAAGGTGATGCAAAACCTGAATCAACACCCAAAAAACGTGGATAGGAAACAAAAATATTATAAGTCTCGTCTTTAATTCCACCGTGAAACAACCTGAATATAGCTGCCAAGACATGGATGTAGCCTTGTTTTGGCATTTGAGATAAAACGAAGCAGAAATACAGTATGCATGACTGACAGGATGTTGGGGATTTGGCCTTTTTGAGCGCTTGTTTAATTGGCTAAATGATTCTCAAAGAGGTTATACAGAGAATGTCAAGCAACAAAGCGATGCCAGACGCTGGCAGTGCTTGAGAATGTCACCAACTTGTGTTGCCAATTTTTCAAAAATCCTGTTTTCTTTTTATTTGTTGAAAAGAAACTTGAGTGCTGTGGCTTATATAAATAGATCAAATATGTGATTATGTCTGGTCTGGTGATTATATCCGATCTTTACTGCACTGCTGTCCCACACAACGATCCAAAATATTGAATGTGAAATGTCAGCAAGACTAACGACTCCATTTCCAGTTAAGTGTGAACATTTTCTGCTCATGATGGATGTGTTTATAGTGTGGCAAATGACCTTGACAACAGATGGTGATTATACTTCCTCTCTCTTTTCTTTTGCCTCTGTAGCCTTCTCCAAGGCCAACACAGAGCAATTAACAGAAACACAGCTTCAGAAAGATAGTACCATGCTAAAAAGTCACAGGTTACAAAAATTGAAAATAGAAAAACCTTTTCTACATGTTTTCATGCCCCTCCGTAGCTCATTCATCTTGAGCTGGTATTACAATATGCTTAATCTGGCAGTTTGCTCTTTAGGGAACAAAGTCAAATGCATTTCCATTTAACAAAATTATATAATAATTGCCTCACTTAAATAAAAATGGATTTAATAACATTTTTAAGAACTTGCATACTTAAAAAATATTAAAGGCAGCAGACTTTCTGGAAGGAATGCTTATTATTCACCACTGTTGATGACAAGGTTTTAGACTGAGATCATCTTATGTTGAGAAATTATGGCATTGTAGCCGTTGGGGTCAAACCTTGAAAATAACATTAGCCACAATCTCATGCAATATTATGAGATGCCAAGCTCAGAGTATGTGTGGATATTTGCTTCTCGGCTAAAACCACATCGAATTTTAGCTCAATATCTTCGAAGTTGACTGAGTTACAGCCACCTCTGTGTTGGCTAATCCCAATTAGCTGTGGCAACCGTTTTGAATTGAACTTGACTACAAGAGTTTATCAGTTGCAGATATACACAACTAGTGCACAAGATATTTTGCTGACAAACAAAAAAGGTTGACTCCATCAGTTAAATGCTGAAGTTTTGGGCGATGAATTTACAGAATGAAAAGAACTTGATCGGTTGGGGATGGGATATCTGCTGCAATCACACCAAATTTTTGTTCAATATCTACAAAACTGACTGAATTATAGCAGTTTCTGTGTTTTCAACAGTCAATTGGCTGACAACCATCTTCAACTGGGTATGTTCCAAAACCTAATCAGTTGTAGAGGAACATCGGTACATTTAAGAACTAAACCTTAGTTGAAATCCAGCCATTGGTTCATGAGATACGATGCCAACAGACAAACCATTGACTCCTAACCGTTCATTGCAATCTTAATGCTCAGAATGTGTGTTGGTAATGAGTGTCACTTACTACCAAGCCAAATTTTAGGTCATTATCTGTATATCCAACATAGATATAGCCATTTTTGTTATTTTTGTTAATGATCTGTTGGCTGTGTTGACCATCAGTTTGACTCCAGAAGTTAAATAGTTATAGAAGAAGTACATCCTATGATTATTTCTTGAGAGTTTCACTAAAATCTGTCCAGTGGTTTTTGAGAGATTTTGGGAACAGAAGGACACATGAAGACGCATACAGACTTGGGCAAAGTTATTACTGTCCGCCTTCACCTTTTGGTGTTGGGTGATAACAGAAAAGCATTCTTGCTTAATAAATTAACTTATAGGCTACAGTGAGCTGGTCATAGCAGCTGCTGCTACATCTTCATTTTCCTACTTGGCAATTGGTTGAGTCTGAACAGGCGTAGCAAATTGCTGATTGTTAAAAAAAAGTAGCAAATATCAGTCGATTAAATCTGTGCCCAAATATTCAACCCACTTCCAGCTATAAGACCCTACGTTGCTTTTTCGTTTTGCTTTTTCACTGCCAGTGAGCTGCTGTGATTGCACTCTGCTGATGGTCAGCAGGGCCATGTCACAGATGAAGACCCTGTAATTGGAGCTGTGTGTTTGCTTTTGTGTCTGGTTTAACCGCTATAGTGGCGTTTGGTAGAGAAATACAAAACTTACGAGACATAGAGCCTTAAGAAGAATACTGGTTTGACAGTATTGCTCATCTACAAAAAGGAAACAACTAAAACCACCAAGTAGCTTCTGATTACAGTGAACATCCTGTTTTAAATGATGCAGGTGCTGAAGAAGTTTTCAACAACCTTTTTTGCATAGACCAATCATCTTCCCTTTTGCCACTCAAGTCAACGCTGTACTCAGAAAGCCACTACTTCGCAGCAGGAGCTAAAAAAATACAATATAAACGGCTGCAGTTCCAGCAGGGCAAAAACAAGAGAAAAGGTGAACTGCTTCAGTTATATGTGCCTCGAGCTGAAATCACCATGTTTCTGCAGAAGATGAGTGTAGAGCAAATATTAAATACTGTATACAAGGAGCACTTCTACCCAATTGCTGGAAAGCTTGCAATGGGATTTCTATGGAACACTGACATATGTTACATCGTAACAAGGATAGTTGCTCTTTTAATTCTGTCCTTTCTGTCTGAGATTACATTTTCACCTGGATAAAACTGGAAAGCAACCCTACAGTTTCTCAAAATGGGATGGGATTTCTACATGACCTCAATTTAAAACAAGGTGCTCACTGCAAACTATGAAATCAAACATAAAAATTGTTATACTGGACGATACCAAATGGTGCAGTTTGAAAGAGTTCACTCCAGACGTTTTCCAGATATATTGGTATGGAACTCTGAAATGGAGGTATGAATTCAATGTGAACAAAGTAGTTTTATCTGCATACTTTACTCAACAAATTTGAGCGTAAATATGTACAAATACATCAAAACCGTCAGACTTCTTGATCACAGATGGCTCTTCCATGGACGTCTCTTCAGCTGTTTCTCTAGGTAAACAAACACACTTCAGCTGTTTCTCTAGGTAAACAAATGTGGCAGATGGCAGCCTTCTCATGAATTTTACTTACAAAATTTAGGGACACATTAACCATTGACATGAGAAAACAATTGTGTGGCTTTTGCTTCTTTATATTGTATTTTTTTTAATCGCTCTTCATAGCATTAGCTTTAAATAATGAACATATTCTTTTTTTTCCCTTTTGAGGGTTTGTCAGAAACTCAAATTTTCCCTCTAACGGCAGGATTGAATAGACTTTGTATTGTAACATTTTTATGAGCTGCCGAGACATTCTTTTATTCCACACTTTAGATTTTCCTTTTGTAATTTAAATCAGTGACAAGTGAAAAGATATTTGACAAGCACTTCAGTTCTCAGTAGGCAGCCAGGATGACAATACCGGAGCACAAAAAGGAGGAATAAGATGGGGTGAGACACCATCAAACCAATTGAGTTTATGCATTGATCTGTACATAAATAATCAGGTAATTGCTCAGCTATTTTATTCTAGAACAAATGAGTTGACAAACCAATCAGATTGGTGATATTCCTAGAGTTAAATTAAGCTAATGCGACAAACTTTATTAAATGTGTTGGACCAAAATAATCAGCGAAAGAGTTCCATTTGCCTTGTAATCCTCCACCTCCCAAAATCACATCTGTAAAATATGGTTGATTTTAGCTAAAATTAGAGTTTAAAATTCTGTTTTTTCAAGGTATCAATGATACAGCCAAGTTGCCCCAGAATGTTTCTACAAACTAGTGAAAGAAAGGAGAGAAACAAATGGTAACCAAGAAAACTAGCCTTCCTTAGACACCTTGCATCCCAGAGATTTCAACAGAAATCTTTAATGATCAGTTAGCGCTTGGAGTATATGATGGGAATGAGTCTCAGCTACCACCACACCAAACTTTAGCTCAGTATTTGTAAAAATGGCCGAGTTAAAGCCGTTTATGTGTTGCAAAAGGTGATTCAGTTGCAGATGTGAATCCAGTGTTTACTTGAGAGTTTGACTGAAATATATCCACTGGTTTATGAGATATTTTGCTAACAGAAACGCATGCACTTACAAACTCACAGGCTATTACACGTTTGCCCATCTTCCATGGCAGCGGGTGATCATAGGTAATAATCAAGCATACGGTACAGGCTTCTTGTTTTCATCATTACTTCTACAATACGGACCTCATTTAGTCATTAATTGCTCGTAAATTAGCGTCTATGATTGCTTCATTGGGTTTAAATGCTTGTGTTAATCCCTGCACATCACAAAATGTTATTTCCAGTCACCGAATTCATTTTCAAGTCTTAAATTTAGTTTTAGGTGATATGAAGTCTAATCAGTCAGTCATTTGGAAGTCCAGAGCTTTCCTGGATTGTGATTAATTCTGTTATCTAGATTTCCCCGTAAATTATACATAGTCCATACAAAAGCTGAAAAACCACTGAAGAAGACTGCATACATTTCTTGAAAAATAAATATTTGATAGTAATACAGAGATTAAATCTAGTTTTCAATTTCAATTTCATTGATAACACTATTTTCTGTGTTAAAACAAAGCTCAAGGACTTCTTGAATAAAATACAGCAAGGTGATGAGTAACTGTCAGGTAAAATGTGTTGAACACGCTGATGGCAACCAAAGTTTATAAAATAATAATACCTATGTACTTACTTTTGAGGGTAGCATTGCTGCTGTTGCTAAGCAACTAATAAAGACAGGATAATTTAGGGAAATCAAATTACATTTAATACGCCTTAAGAAAACATAAAAGGCAATACTTTTCATCCACAATGAAGCTCGGAAAATAACTGCAGTTTCCAGCAACTTTTAAAACAAGGAAGGAAAAATGTAAGAATGCAGCAGGTTACTATGGTGCTCCTTTGTTATCGAGTTTCTGATTAAGAATCAGGACAGAAATTTATTATTCTGGAGCACTAAAGGCTGACAGAAAGTGGAACCATCCAACCACCCACTGGCCTCTGTTTCCAATCAACAACTCACAAAAAGGCTTTTCAGTCCCATAAAAAGACCCCGAAAATACACAGCCGAGCCGAGAGAGCAGAGAAATAATCAGAGTGGATTGCCTTCATTGGGAAATAAACTGTAAAAGCACAGATTTACTCATGAAGAAACGTAAACCAATAGATTTGCAGGAATAATCCAAGCTAAAACATTAGTAATTGAGCAACAGGCTTAGAATAATTCTTCCATAATACATTTAGACTATTTACAGTACGTTTCATCAGTCCTTATCAGAACTGTTAAGCATGCACAGCAAAATCAAGCTACCGTGATCCTCTCCAGGTCTTATTTTTAGCCCACGATCTGATAAAGAATCTCATCAACTCGCAGACTGACAGCCGACTGGTTCTGAACCAACGTTACAAAGGCTTATTAAAATCTCATTTATTCCTACTGTCTCATTTATTCCTACTGACAAAAGTGACCCAAAAGAAGAAACTCAAAGTTATTTTAGTGCTGGAGGACTGAGCCACCTGTGGGACAGAGGAGGGTCCGCTGCAGAACCAGCTGCTAAATATAGCAACAAAGTCTCTAAATTTGCAGCCCTGCTCTGCTCTGATTGGCTAAAACTCTGACTCTGGTTCCAGCAGTTTTATCCCTGTGTCATATTTAGATCGAACGGCTTTAACAGGACCACAACAACAAAAAAATTGTTTTTTTTTCTTTTCCTTCTGTATTTTAAAAATGACTGAAATCTATTCTGACCACATTCCAAATGATGGAAATCCGCTGTGGCGATGGAGACCTTTAATCCCTGCGAAGAGGAATACTGTGCTTTGACTTTTGGTAGCTAATTGTTGTACAATTCAGAGAAAATGTGCTGCACTTTATAACAATGGGATTATTTATGTGGAAAAAGTGAATGGAAATGTCAACAATTTGCAGTTGTATTGCACAAGCTGCATGTCAAATTTGGTTCTGGATTAATCTTTCGGTGCAAAACTCAAGTTTAGTTCACAGACATGTCATTATTTAATAACACAAACGGTCTGAGAGTTCCTATTAAGAGAGACTGTTATTGTTTGCATAAAATTTTACATTGTAGTCAAATTATTTTGCTCTAAAGTCACAAATAACAGTTGTTGTTTTTTTTAAATCAACTAGAGGACTGTGGTATTTCTCAAAAGAACCCATGAAAGAGATTCGAGTCTGGATGATGTAAGAAGTTTCTTGCCTTTTACCCAACAGGGAATTTAAAGCAGCAAGGACAGAAAACTAAGTATTACAATGTGAGTCAAAAGCGCAGATGAGAAGAGATATAGAGACTGATTTGGCTTTAATGAGAGAGAATACAAGAGAGAAGGACGGGAGAGAAATCATGTAAGACACCAACACTCAGGAGAGAAGGCCAGGAACTATTTTAGATGAAGGTCTCTCCATTTATCTCGGCACTGCGGCCCCGCCAACATGGGAAGAATTATGCAGGTCAGTGTTGTTGCAGACTGTGTGAAGCCTCCGAGCTCAAAATGTTCACATCAGAGCAAGACAGATGGCTTTATTGGATTTCTCATTTTAACTAAAGTGGAAGGGACGGATTTTATTTTATTTTATTCTTTTATTAATGTGTTTGAACGGAAGAGACATTTACTTTGCTCATAGTTTGAAGAGAATTCTTTGTGAAATGGCCACATTTCTTAAGGACTTTGTTTTGTTGTTTTGGTGCAACTCTGCAGACAGGATATGGCTGGAATGGTTTTTACTTCACGGTATCTTTAAGCAAAAACGTGCCTGTCTGTACTGATGCAGTCAAAAACTGCAATATGGGAGTTGATTTTTAAGTTTAATATTTTATTGCTCATTACTGGAGGCAAAAGTTTTTGCCCATGTCTGTGTATTCTTGTGTTGTGTTAGCCAAATATCTCATGAACCACTGGATGCATTTTAAGTCAGTCCAATTCAAGGAGGCTAATCCACCTTAGCCAACACAAAAATAGCTATAGCTCAGCTAATTTTGCAGATAATGAGCTAAAATTTAATGTGGTAGTAGCTGGGAGTCATTAACAACACATACTTTGAGGCCAAATAGATTTCACGAGATCTTGGAGTTTGGCGTTAGATCACACACAATGCCATTTACAAGGTTTGACCAAAACAGATATACCTCTGTGCGTTCTCATGATCTCATTTAAATTTAAAACTCTGGAATGAAAGACATTCTTCAAGGAATGTGAAGCCTTTCATTTATGAAACAGTGAACAGATGTGTTGGAGAATCAGAAATTTCTGCGTCAGTAGAAAAGTTGAGCCCATTTACGTTCCTGATGAATGCCCGTTAACATATAATCAGGACGAACTTGTGTCTAAACACGCAGGTCTTATGTTTAATGCTCATGCAACTGGTTTAGAGTAGAAATATTTAAAGCTCCGTTTGCTACGGCTTGAAACGAGGCTCGTGAGAGTGAACCATGTGGGCGGCGGAACCAAAACACTGAGCTGACAACAGCCAGCAGATCTAAGAAGAGCTGCAAAAAGTCGGATGGTAATTGTCTCAGCAGTGCCAGCAAACCCCCTTTATATTACACGCAGTCATCTGAGCAGCCAATCACAAGCAAGCACAAACGTACTGATGAGCAGCTTTAAATAATTATTGTTTGCCGCCAACGCTGAACGTAAATTTAATGAATCGGTAAGAAAACCACAGATGTGCAGCAAACATAAACCCAGACTACAATTCGTTTTTAAAAATTCAAGTTTGTGTTTATTTGCTTTGACAAATACTCTTTAGAAAATTAGAAGATTGCTGGGTAAAGTAATTATTTGCTTGTAAGTCATAAGATTGAAAAAAATACATCAAGAAGTTTTGCTGCAGTATAAAAGGTTTTTTTTGTGTGCAAGACTACAAATTCTCATTTTGTTGCGAGGTTCTGCTTCGAACCAGAATGGAAATACATTAAAAAGCCTTGATTGTCACTGCACATAATAAATATATATATATATATAATGAAATTTGCAGTTTCACACTGTGCTCTGAATGGGCCTTTGAGGGGATCAGCAGTCACCTCCGAGTGTGGCCGAGTTTGCCAAGAAGCTTTTGGCAGCGTTGTCTCCTACAAAAAAGACAAACAAGCCGACATTTCCAGCTTGACAACCTGAAAGTCTGTCGGACGGAAACAGTCTTTAAAACTGTATAAGGAAAAACTTGCAGGCTGCAAAACATTGTCTGGAATTTACAGAAACTAAACTGAGAAGGGCTTGAGACGCCTACGACGACTATTCTGAGAGGAAATTTGATGGAAATTTTCAAGTGACAAGAATGGTATACCACTGAAGCTCTGAAGCAAGGAAATTGAGAACTCCCGAGACATTTTGAAGACTCCTCCACGAATGCTGTTTACCAAATGTTGAAACACAGTGAGTGGCTGGCTTTAGTCCCCATAAAGTGTCATTTTCAAAACCAACACAGGTGGTCAAGTAGGAGCTCACGATGCTCCAGGAGGGCAAACAAAGGCAGCCAGCAAATAAAATAGAAAAAAAAAAAAGAAAGAGGTGATCCTACTTCAAACATTTCTACAAAAAAAACAGTTTCAAAAAGCTCCATAAGCTACTGTTCCTAAAAACTGAGCACCATTTTTTAAAAAAACAATAAATCCTTCCTCCTTATATCCCGTATCTTCAGAGTGAACTGCAGTGATAAACAACGTTTGTGTTGGTGCTAATCTGACAGCCCCTGTAATCAGCCTGGATCTACTTTTCTTGGCTAAAGACAAGTTAGACACTGGGCCTTTCATCACCATTTAGTTGATATTATTTAGACAATCTTTTCTCTGACAGGAGAAAAGCTTAGTCAGTGTGACTTACACGCCACACAACTTCTATTCCACCGAGCGTCTTCTTTCTTAGCTCATCACCGCGCACCCCATGTATAATTAGATGCCAGTCATAATGATGAGAATCTTTGTAGTGGTGTTTGAATTAGATTAAGGTTCTGTGTGAATTAGATTTCAATCTCCAAATAGCCTGGTGTAGGCGAACATCGTTAGGCTGGCTTATGAAGCCCTCAGCCACTCCATTAAGTTGTTTTCTAATTAATTTAGAAGACTGTGTTCAGTGTGTAAATATCAGAGAAACAGGATAGCAAGTTTGAAAAGTCAGCCAGCTCTGTAGCAGATAATGTATTCCAACTGAACCTGCCTCCATACATGAGAAATATCCAACACAAAGAAATCCATCTTGCTCTTTCTTCAGCTGCTGGAGGACACAAGAGAATAACACATGCATCTTTATTAGACCTGAGGCAGAAAAAACAGGCTTTATTATACTGTATATGTGACTTTGTGCAAATATTTTGTTTTTTGATGCATGTATATGGTACAGTAGCTGACCCTCTGCTTCCTCCTCCTCAGAAGCTCTGGTGATGATCAACAACAATTTGCATGCTGTAAAAGAAAAGAACTGCTTTACATAAAGCGCAGCCCGTCTCATCCATCAGCATATATACGCCAGTGGAGCATAAAGAAGAATGATCATTACTGTCCTACAGAGAAATAAAAAACAAAAACCGAAGAAAATGAGAGTTTTTCAAAAACAATGCTATTGTTTAGTTAGTTTACATATACAAATATTTAAAGAAACACCACATGAACCATGAAAATGGGTTTGAAGTGTCACTTCTGGAGGAAATAAGGGCACAGCGTTCTTTGAAGAAACCTGGATCATTCGGTGCCTTTCATGCCAGAGTTTAAAACTAAAATACCTTTATGCTGAGAAGGGACAGAGTTATAACCATTTATGCCAAACATAATTGACGTTACGCAATCGTGTGAGATCTCGCCATGCTATCACATCAAATTTTAGCTCGATATCTTAAAATTAGGCTCAGTTGTGGACATGTTTGTGTTTTCATATAGTCAGCTGGCTGAATTGGGTTGACTCAAAGTTAATCAGTTGTAGATGTGCACATAATGATGACTTTCTTAGAGTCTTATTGAAATCATTCCAGTGGTTCGTGACAGTTTGTGCTCACAGATAGACACAGTTGACTAACAATAAATGGCAAAATTAAAACAAAAACAAACAATCTCCTGCTATCATTTCGCACTCTGTATGTGTTGGGAATGACTCAGCTACTGGCAAATCGAATATATAAATTTGTTGCATATTTGAGTCTTTTTCTATATATACCGGTGGAGAAAACTTGCCAAACACATCATGATACTATAGTGCCGTGTTTGATGGTAAAAAAAAATGATTTGAACAAAATATGTGCAGAAAAGAAATTCTTTCAGAATCAAAGAGCTTCCCTCCCAGCTCTGCCAATTCAGACATTCAATGATCACAGTGAGACATTCTTCATAGAGGAGACACAGATTGCAATTTCTCCACAGGCAGTGGCCTCAATAGACCAAGATGCATTGCACCAACTTCAGCTTCAATGTCAGCTCTTGCTTTATTTCTTTTGCCCCCATTTTTTTTCTTGAGAAGGATATCATGGAGGACAAAATACCATGTGGATCTCTTTTTTTTTTCGATAAATATTGGATTGATCTGTGCTTGTAACACAACACACCCCTGCCTGTCTTGTGACAGCCACCCAACTTATTCAGAACCAGTGATTTACCTACACCTGCTGACCACCTGTGTTTTTCAGAAGCTTGTGGGCTTTCCCAGAATGACCTCCAGCATCCCCAGCTTATCAGATTTGCACCTCGTGCGATACCCATTCCTTTATTATTCATCCGGAACTGCAGGATACTTTCTTCTTCTCGTTAGCCTCCTCAGTGTGATCCTCTCAGGGAACGCCAAGTTCAAAAAGAACAATTTGATTACAGGATTCCAACATCAGCACCGCATACGGCCTCCGAGTTGTCATGGCAACAGCTCCTGGGAACTTCTGTTTCATGGATTCATCAAGTTTCAGCTCGTGGTTTTTGTGCTACTGCTAGCTGGACTGGCGTTAGCATTTCTTCCACCTCGACAGAAGGAGTATTAGTCTTCACAAAGCAGAGAGAAACTGATGCCACAGTAGCTGTTCGTGTTTCAAGACCACGATTCTCATACAGGGGTTTTGACTCGATGCAGAGAAGGCACCCTGAAGTCCATTTCCTTAGATAAAAAGGTGTGTGAGAACTTTATATTTCCATGAGGTGACGACTGAACGCTAATTTATACAAAATATCTACTACCACATAACACTTCCTGCAGGTATGCCGAGAGCCCCCACAAACCCCCACTGCCACACTCGCAGATTATTATTCACTGCCGGAGAAACTTTTTATCATAGTGGTAATTATCACCATTATAAAAGCGAAGTCCTCAGCAACATCAATTCTTAAAAAAAAAATTAATTTATGATGTTAGCAGTTTGGATGGTTGCCACAATAAGAGGACCATAAACAATCTGAGTCACTGCTTCCATTTTGAAGCAATAACTCATGAGAGTTTTAAACTGCTAGTTTTCTAACTTCCTGTAGCAGCTAGCTGTGCTGCAATGCTAACGTTAGGCTGTATGTAAACAGGAACAACAATCTGATTCGGTTTCTGCTTCAACTTTTATTTTTATTTAAAACACCACAGCAAACAATGCTCTTTCCTGCTTGAGTAAAGCTACTGTTGAGTTAAATTGTTATATCTATCAGACAAGCTGGTGTCTCCTCCAACTAAAGCAGAAATACACTACAATGGCCACTGATGGTGCTAGGCGAGAGTCATGGCTGCCATCTTGCTAGGTGCTACGCTTATCAGGCTGCACTGTTTACACGTCGAAGCCATACATTAAAACGTGTGTACTGTATGCTGAATTATCAATCCTGTATGTCCAGTGAAGCGACAGCAAAATGCCAAGTCAACACACTACTGTCCCTGTACCACTGATTGTATATTAAAAATTTTATTATCAATCAATGGTCCATACTCATGGATCAAGCATTAAACTTAAAATAAATAAATTGAACCTTTACCAGCTTTACCTTCATAACAATAAGTTGATAACCAACTCAGTGATAAAGTTACCAAGTGATGTAATCCATTGAGACACACCAGCACACTCTGAGTACTTTACATAACTGCTTAGTGTTATGATTTAGGTTTTTCTTGTTGGATTCTTGTATTTGCTTTATTGTTCTTGTCTTTGTATTGTTTTGTCTTCTTTATACCTTGGTTCTGTTTTGTCACTATTCACCTGTCCTCTGCTCAGTAGTTTTCTGGTTTCCTGTCACACCCATCTCCACCTGTCAGTAACTGTAATCACTCACCTGTGCCCACTTCCCTTAATCATCCTCTGCTTTAAAACCTGGTCATTTTCTCCACTCCCCTGCCGGTTCATTGTTGATTGTTGCTCGTTGGTGTTTAGTCCGTGGTTTCACCTTGCCTCGTCTTGCCTCGTCTTGCTTGTCGTTTTTGGATTTTTTGTTATAGTTTGTTTTGCTGCCACGTCAGCCTTTTGTTTTCTTAGTTTAAATAAATTTTCTTTCTGTTTTGTCATGAGTCTGCGCTCTGGGTTCCTCCGGCCTTCCTCTGATCCTGACACTTAGTCTAACCAGATGTGCTACCAGTGTCTTAATTTCACTTAGACTAATAATTTAAATTCATATACTGTAGTCTTTTGCCTCATAATTCTGACAATATTTATATAACACACATTCCAGTGTTTAGACTAGCTCTTCTAGCCTATACACTAATTCACTATTATTTAGCATTTACACTATTTTATCCATTAAAAAGAGGAAGAACAGATATTTTTGGATCTTAGAATATTTTTTCCTGACATAGATAGACAGACACAATCACCAAGAGACAAAAAACTATAAAAATTAGTCACATTTTCTTTGATTTATGAGCCAATATGGCATAATATTCACCAACGTAATAAGATTTTTAAAGTGTGAGTTTCAAAAATGACAACAATTAGCAGCAAAACATTAAGCTCCTTGACTAAGTTTAGTGTTTTTTTTATCTCAGAAATCCATGGTCTGTAACTATCAATGCCTCCTGTTAGTTTTTAATAAGTGATTTCATTTTTATGCATAATTTAAAACACAACAAACTCACACAGGAATGACGAAACAGCAAGGGGATTAGTTTTTACCACTCAGATCTCTTTCAGTACCTAACAAATTTTAACAATTTATTAGCAGATCTGGTCAGAATTTAGGGTTATAGACCTGCTGCAGTTTAAAAATAGATGACAAACACGCTAGAAGTAGTGAAAGAAGTCATATTTAGAGTCTTAAAAGAAAGCAAAACTGTATTTATGGCTGATTAAAAACAAGTCTTACTCCATTCTTAGTGCCTATTTAACTGCTTAATAGTCAGCCCTTGTGGGTGTCATATGAATTCACAAATAATGTGTCGCTTAAATGTTACAGTAGATTCAAACCAAAATGCAGCCAAGGTTGACTGTTTTTAGTGCTTAGAGTTAAATTTGAGTCTTTTCTCAGTTTCAAAGCTTTCAAAAAGCTTCATCTCATCCGGAAAACATTAACAGAATCTGCTTTTATAATTATAAATGTACAATACTTGTGATTTGATAACATGTTACAAAAAGATGATCAAATGCTTGTGAATCCGCACAGGAAGAAGCAGAACGAGGAATGTTCAGTGTTACTTTGCTCTACCTCAGACTGACAGTCATCAAACCTAAATCTGAACATGATGAATAAATGTGTTCTGGAATAAGTGGGCCAGGTACCACAGGAGAACTCACTAATGCGTCCCTTTACTAAATTCAAGAGAGAGTAGCTCTTATTTTCAAGTATGACATATGAAAATTGATTATTTAAATATAAGAGCAGGTCAGAACTAAAAGCTGGTGGCTGCTTTCAGATAAGATGAAGGTCTTCCATTAATGGAGTGAAGGATGTCGGCACATGGAGGCCCACCAAGTTCGGGAAGCTTTGTTAGTACATTACAACTAAGTGGTCAAGATGTTCAGATTTTACCATTTCAGCATAATGCAATGTCACTAGCCTCAGTGTAGCTCTCAGCTTTCATTCATCTTTTTGCACATCATGCCCAAGGAAAGAGGGAAAAAATTGGCAGAGATTGAACTGAAGTTAGCAGCATCTTCAAGTTTATCTGAACATATTCTGAAAGCAGTATTTCAGCGTCTCAGGGGGACTGCATCACTGTTACAACATATATTCCACTTTTTAGCTTTTCTTATCGGCCATCACCTGCGTGTTAAAAGCCAATCTGAGGTGGGGTTTTTTTCTGTTCCTGTTCCGCGAGTAAAAGCGTGGTGGGTGGGTACCGGCAGTGCTCAGACAGTTAAGGGCCTGGTTGCAGGACACATCTGTAAGTCCAGGAAAAGGAAACATTTAGAGATTTGTTTCCAGAAATTAGGAGAAATTGCACAAATAAACCTTCGAACTTAATCATAAAAACCTTGCCTTGAGAGGAGAGTCTCTGTAGATAATTACACCGCACTCTCCTCAAAGGGTCCTAAGGCATGTCTAAGAGGCAGTGGTTTTGTATAAATATGATTTTTGGAGCAATAATCCTGCTTAAGTCCCGTTTATGCTCGGCTGTAGATGCTCACACCATGAGCTGGAACTTGTTGCTGTTACAACTTCGCCTGGAGGACCACGTTTTGTTAGATTTGCATCAACTGAAAAAAAAAAAAGGCTTTGGCGCGCATTTGCGCAACAGATTAGGTCAGCGGTCGTGACAAATTCTCGAGAAGACGTCTGCGGAACTCCAAACACAATAAACGGGCAAGCAACATACATGGTTGGCTACTTTTTTGAAACAAGGCTGCTCTAAATATCAACAAAACATCGCAAGGGAGAATGCTCCACATCTAATTTAAATAACTTCAGCTTTTCTGTCCCCTACCACACATCTTTAAAAAACCAGCAGCACAATATCAGGTATTAATCGACCGAGCTGGTTCAGTTGAAAAGTTAAACAAAAGGAGCACAACTGGGGCAAGCTTGATAAAAAGAGAGACTGTTAGGAAGAGAAAATCATATGTGTCAGTCTATTAAATTGCACTACAAATTGGTCCAGGGAACATTAATGTAAAGTTCATGCATGCCATTTTTGGAGTCAGGATTTAAAACGAATGTCACAGGTTTATTTGGACATGCATGTTTATGACTGAACAATCCCACAATCAATGCAATGCTGTATAAACATAAAATACATCTTAAAGTAAAGCATACGGTTGGATGATAGGCTACTAATCTTCTACTGACCAACAAGCAGCAATGGAAGTGCATTCACAGAGGTGTGTTTAAAATGTTAATTTTTTTATTTATTTTTTTTTTGAGAAGGGGTGGGGAATCCCCCAAATCCATACAGCTGTGGAAGCAGGCCACTGATTTGGGCTCATGTTGGTTTTAAACCTAAATCTTTGCTAACAAATATAACCCGTCAGATCTGTGCAAGCCAAGCTGATATTAGGAGCTACACAGCAGCTTCACTGCAGTCATAACAGACACGTGCTCAACTTCAAATGTGATGTCCTCGTTGTCATGGCACACAATGTATTTTTAAGTTGGAACCAGCAGGATGACGTCTTGAAACAAGTTATTTTTCTGGTGACCACAATCTCGGCTTGCTTTGGTGCAAAACCAGAATGAGGGACGACAGGTCCATGGTGTAACTGATCTGCTGTAGCTTTTCACGAATAATAATATGAACTAGAAAAATTCCAATTTCGCCTGCCACTTGGTGCATTTAACTATGGTGGCCATCTTTAATCCATCCAGTCTGGGACAAAGGTTTAAACAAAAAAATTTAAAATCTGAGAGCAGTCAGAATACGTCTTGGAGATGGGTCTCTGTCAGCTTCAAGCATCAGTATCTCTAAATCTGACAGAACTGTAGCCATTTCTGTTTGCCTAGTTAGCTGTGGTGGCCATTTTGAATCAATTAGAAAAAAAGCAGAACTGCTGTAGCATAAATTGTCAGTCAAAACCTGTTTATATAAGGACCAACATTCAATTATAATATCTACTTAAGTTAGGAGAACTGAAAAACGGAAAGATGCCATAAATGTGTATACATTCATAAACTACTGTTTATTATTTTCTGATTTAAGTATTTTAATTAAAAACGTTGCAGTTCTACTAATTTGCCATCTATTCAGTTGTCCAAACAGTTCAGACATCCGAGATGCAACAAAAGTTCTTGATTGAACGTCCCCCTCCTTGTCTTTTTAGTTAGAAGTTAAAAAGGGACAGAAGCCTCAGCTTTAATCTTCAAAAAAGCCTTTTATCCTAAAAGCCAATTATGTATTTTATTTGTATTGTCGATTCTAATGATTTTGTCTGGCGTTGATGGGTCTGATGAGCTGCATCTTTCTTCTTCCTTTGGCCACTTGGCTGTTATGTAGTAAAGAGATGTCAGCATCAGAGGTTATTCTGTCTGGAGACAGGTTTCCTCAGGGCCATGTCTGCTTCTATGTGACTGCCTTAAGGCCTAGTTCAAAGTCTGAGCAACGATAAAAGCTTCTAGGATGGAAGGGCAGAGGAGGGAGAAAGGAGAATATGTTATTTGTCAATGCTTGTTAAAAACAAACCGCTGAAGATCACTAAAGATCCTGTGCTTTGAAAACTAAGACCTCTAGCCTTGAACAAAACAAGCGAGCGAATGAGATACTCCTAATCATAATGAGAGTCCTCTCGCTCTCGTCTCGTTGCCTTTCGGATGGTGACTGATGCTTGGATATCATGCCATCCATTAGGAAGCTTTCCTCAGGGCGTTTCGCCATCATGTTAAGGGTCAAAACAGCTCTCAAAACACCATCTTCATAAATTTGCGGCATCATTGGAATGTCCTCGACACTTGGAAATGTTTCTTCATCTGTGGGCATGCTGCCCTGTGGGTTAAAAGAGAAGTGGAGATGTCCAGTCGCAGCAGGAAGGAGCATTACCGCACGTCTGCAAAGGCCGTTAAAACACAGCAGCAACTTGGAGACGTATGGCTGAGAATATGCGAGGCAAAATGATGTAAATTATAGATAAGTGCTATTCAAAAGCAGCCTCTAAAATCAATGAAAATGACTTTTAGGGACATTATCTTGGTTCGGCTTTATATGTCGGTTAAAAGGCAATTTTCATTAGCGTGTGGACGGGGTGCAAAAAAAACCTGTTCTGTCTGTCTGCAACAGCATCGGATATTCAAGGCACGAAAACACAAATGGGAGTATTTTCTTTTCATTAAATGCTCGTAATTGATTTCTTAAACAAAACACAACTGTTTTTTTTTTTTACCTCCACACATTTATTTCATTGTACTTCAGAAGAATAGCTTTGTCTTTCAAGAATGAGCACAAATAACCACTGCTGAATAATTACAGGCATAGCATTCCTTATAGGAATGCTTATTGCCCGCCACCTTTAATGCCAGAGTTTTAGACTAATACGACGAGAGGAGACAGACTTAAAGCCATTTTTGGTCAAACCTTGTAATTAATGCGATATTGTGAGATCTTGTGAAAAGTGTTACCACTCAGAGTACATGTTGAGGATGACTCAAATACCGCCACATCATAATTAGATAAACAGTTTGTTGTTCGATAAGATTGCTCGGCTGTGGCAGTCATCTTCAATTGGATTGTGTAAGGATTTGTGTTTTTGCTTTGTTTTGGTCTTGTTTCATTTTTGTTTGGTTTTGTTTATGTTTTTGGTTTGCTCTGTCTTTGTCCCTCATGTTCATGTTTCATTCACTCTTCCTCAGTCACTCCCTCAGTTTCTCTGTCACGCCCATCTCCACCTGCCCGTGATTATCCCCACACTTTTCTCCTCATCCTCTGTGTTTAAAACCCAGTCATTTTCTTCCATACTCTGCTGGTTCATTGTTTGTTTCTGTGGTCCTGGTTTCTGTCTCCGTGCCAGTTCCTGTTTTCACTGCTCTGTGTCCTATGTTCTCACCTTTGTTATGATTTAGTCTCTGCTTTATGTGTTGTCTTTTTTTTTACTTAAATAAATTAGTTATTTAATATGAGTCTGCGCTCAGGGATCGCCTTCATCTCCACGGAACCCGACAGATTGACTCCAAAGGTTCATCAGTTGTGGGTGTATTAATGGAGGTTTTATTGAAATCCATCCACTGGTTCATCAGATATTTTGCTAACAGTAAGGCGCAAACAAAGACAAAAACATTCTCGCCGTTTCGCCTTCAATGGCGGGCGATAATGATCAGTAGGTCGTTTCAGATCACTTCTGGCTCTTCCCCTTCCAATTTCAGCAACATTACATCTAACAGCCTGAAAATACTCAGCCCATATTTGTTCAATATATGAACACATGAATTATTGATACGAGCTGCAGTATCTGCTGCCGTTTCCCTTGAGTACTGTCACTTTTTTCACAGTGGTGGTTAATGAAAAGAGTGGAAAGACAGATCTGCAATTTCTCTCTAAAATGCCCATCTTCAGCTGCCTGAACCGTTTTAACAGTAATGTCTGTCTTCTCTGCTGCCACTTGCACTAATGAAGCAATAGCAAACCACATATATATATATTTTTTTAAAAGATACTGTTGAGATCATGCGCAATTTCAAAGATCCATAAAGGTATATTTCATTTCAATGGCAATTTTGGAAAAAAAAATCTCTAATTCAGACTTCTTACTTTTATTATGACACTTCAAAGAAGCCAGATTTTGACAATGAGGGAGCCGAGTGTGAATCTCAGCAGCACAGGGAGAGGCTCCCCTTTAATTTAGAGTGCGAGCACAGAATAACGCAGAATCCAAAATAGCTCAGGTGCCTCTCACTGTAGTCGATCCGCCAGCCTGTGTGATGCAATATCAGAATAAGTGCAAATTCTCCCTGGTCACAGCAACACAAAAAGAGCACAGATGCAAGAACTGCGTCGTACGTGACGAGACGTGTCAAGTGTTTGTCAGAGGTGGGACCGAGTCAGAATATCACGCACGGATTTGCTTTACACGGCACAAACGACTGACCTCACCAACATCGAGTTTTCCCCAGAAAATCAACAAAATTCTGAACTACCCGACCTGACATTCAAAGGATAAAAAATAGTCTTGTTAACTCTCAGCTGTCATGTGAACGTTTTACACTGAGGGGTAAGATGAAGCAATCTGCTCGCCACCACTGGGCTTTGTTCTTACTCTGCATGAAGATGGTGATCCACTGCTTCTCTCCAGGTGGAGGACCTCCTGCCGGGAGCAGCAATTTCTGGAAGAGAGAAGGGACAACAGTTTGTACCACCACAAATTAGTGGAGGTGTTCCCCACAAGACAAGACAAGTGTGATCCCGTTTGTTTTGTCTGTGTCTGTCTAATAGCTTCTCACTTTGTTTTCACTGAAGGGGGTTGAAAATTTCAATTAACAGACATTTGAGAGCAATTTCGACATGTTATTCAAGCTTGTGCAAAGAAATTAAATTGTATTTCAAATAAAAACAATAGGTTGTGTGTTTAATAGCTATCAAATCTGTAACAACGTTTATCCTTCCTGGAAAAAAAAGATCCAAAGAAATGTAGGGCTTTAAATACTTAACTACTAAAGGCATCTTCTAACACTGATTTGACTATAGACAAATTGAAAAATTAGGATTTTAATATGTAAATCCTCTTTAGACATTTGGGGTTGTTCCACACAGGAATGCTTTTTTGTGAATATGCAAAAGTTTTTAATCATTTCAGCATTGTGTCCTCATAAAAACAGCATTTTAAGAGCCCTAAAATGATATTTTGCTTTAAAAAAAATGGGTCCCAGGATGAAAAATTTAATCTTGAAACCCAACCTTTGTGCTTTTGTTTTTTAAGCCAAAACACGATCTGTAAAACTATGATGTCAACGCCTCATCTACATTCTAACCTACAACCTGAGAGCGTAATTGTTTTTGTCCTCGTTTAGTTTACTTGGAGTGCCAGCTTTATGCACATGTTCCACACTTTGTTTCCTGTTTTTGGAGTATTTTCATGGCAGCGTTACAGCGCCACATACAGGCCTGGCATAGCTACTACATCATTTTGGATCATTTTTTTAGTGAATTAAGATATTTCTTAGAACAGTGGAGTTTATAAGAAACATTTTGGAAATGATAAGATAAACAAATCAATATAAATATGATCAGACAAATTTTGTCTTCATTACAGTTTAAACACTGCTCCTTTAATAGTTTTCATAGAGAAATAAGTAAAATGGTCCTCAAATTGAAAATCAAAATGTAAAAAAAAAAAGTGTCTTGGTGCATCTGTGTAGACTTGATAAACATTGAGGCAGCAAGCTATTTTAAGACTTTGTTCCCTAGAATCACAACAATAAAGTCATTGTTTTCCTTCTTCTGCTTTACCTTCTTACTATTAAACGTCAACTGTGTGCTGATAAAATACATTGAAGGAAATTGTAAAAAACAAAATTAAGATGGAGATGACAAGAGAAAAAGTATAAAAAGTAATGTAGTATAAACTGACTACCCACTTAGTCTTTATTCCATAGAAAAATCCTCAATCAGATGATCCATATGTTGCATCAAGTTTAATTACCTTGATTCAGAGTTACAGGAAATGACTGCTTACTGTATATTAGATAAACACCAATTCTCTGAATTGGTGTTTTCAGCCACTAGGTTCTGGCTCCAAAAAGGAGGTCTCCAATATTTAAAAGAGCTCCAGCTTCTTATGTGAATTTCAAAACTTTTTATTTCCCAAAAGTCGTCATTATGTCATCAGCTGGATTAACCACAGCTCATTATAAAAAATACCACATGATGACGAGGAGGAGGATGGGTGGAGGAGGAAGCTGCAACCACAAACAGTGTGGGTGTTGGCGTAATCAGCAGAGCGACAGCAATTAGGGTGAGGTTATGTTACATTATATCCACCTGTATGACCATATCTGCATCTATCCATATAATTGTGACTCGGCTAATGATGGATACTGCATCCTGCCTGCGCAAATGCTCTGCCCGAGCTGAAGGCTCTGCTTGGCTGCATGATGATGTCTTGGTTCTTGTTTTGTTTTTGTTATTACATCGAAATGATCTGAGGTATCATCTGTCAGCTGTCTGCTGCTCAGCTTTGCCAGACGCACCTCTAATCCTGCTGCAGAAATTTGATATTCTGCTGTTGAAATGAGTCAAACTATGACTCACTGCGCCGTTTTCTTTCTTACTTTATCTTTTGAAATTGTGAACCATGGAAGGTTTTCTGAAAAACTAAATATGAAGTTTAAAGTTATTCGAAGTGGTCTTCCAATTCATTCCTGTCCTGACTTCAGCAGATCGGTTACTGGGTGGCGTTGACAACAGGGCATCATTTCGAGCCATTTAAGGCTTATAAATGAAGTTTCAGCAAGCTCACTGAAAGACTGAAAGATGTCACGCAGTACCTCGAGATGACACCTTCATTATGTGTTGGAGTTGTCTCTCAACTGCTATCACACTAAATTTTAGCTCAACATCTTTTACAGCCATTTTTGTGTTTAAGTTTGCACTTTTACTTTCTGCAAGTTTCATTAAAATACATTCAATGAACACATGAACAGACGCACACAGACAAGCGCATAAACATCATCGCCCGCCTTTTGCCTTGACGTGATCAAGTCAGAGCAAAGAAGAGAGGCACCTTTCATGATTTTACAACAATCACACGAAGACAGATCAGTCTCAGATGTACCCAATTCTTTTCTGACAGCTGCCGGTACAGCATAATTTTACTGATCCGTCATCTATTAAGGAAAACAAAAAAAATCCCAAAGTTTCACAACTTTTTAGTTGTTTTGCAAGTTAAATAACCTGCTGCAACTCAGCGTTGCATCCGTCGATCTTTTTGTTGACTGTGGAATATGTAATATATCTGTCATTCACTCCACTTGTACAACACATTATACCTCGATTTTCAGACGCTGAAAGAGGTGACGGGAAAGTGGCTAAAGTTCGGCGGAGTTTAGACCGTTGCTGACTGTATTATGCTCCGTAGTGACAAACCAGAGTCAAAGAGTAGGTCTGTAAAGCCTTTAAGCTCAGAAAGCAGACGGCACTTAAAAGGTTTTCATTGTGATTGAGGTCAGTGCTATTAGCCTGTAGCCAATGAAGCAAGCAACCGCAGGGCAAAATACTTTATCTTAGAGTGGATGTTGTGGGCGTGCAGCGGGATGCAGAGGTCAAGCACATGAGCATGTAAATCCATCAGCATGGTAGATTTTTCTGGGGGGGGGCGATTTTCTCTTTTTCCCCTCTTTATTTTGAACTTCAACAGGAGCCATTATCACCCGCTGCTAAAAGGAAGACTCACAGATATGTTTTTGCCAGCATCTGCGTCCTGCCTGGATTTACCGGATGGCTTTTATTGAAACGGGCAGAAAGTAATCATTGGCTGTCCATCTACAACTGAAACTTTTAGAGCTTTCCCATTTAAAGATGGCTGAAACACTTTTTTGAGGGGTGGCACAGTGGAGCAGTGGTTAGAGCTGTTGCCTCCCAGCAAGACGGTTGAAGGTTCGCTTCCTGACTTGGAGCCTTTCTGGGTGGAGTTTGCATGTTCTCCCTGTGCTCACGTGGGTTTAGTCCGGGTACTCCGGTTTTCTCCCACAGACCAAAAACTGACCAAAAATGAGAATGGTTGTTCGTCTCATTTGTCTCTATGTGTCTCTGTGATGGACTTGCGACCTGTCCAGGGTGTCCCCCGCCTCTCGCACAGTAACCCGAAAAGGAGAAGCAGGTAAAGAAAATGGATAGATAGACTGATTATTCACCATAAGATGATCTTAGTTTAAAACTCTGGCATGAAAAGTGGCAGGCGATATGCATTCCTTCAAGAAATGCAAGGCTTTTAATTTTGAATATATTTATTCGATTTTAAATAGAGATTTTACTTTATAAAAATGTGCCCACACGTTCCGACAGAATCCTAATTTATTATAATCAACCCTAAAATCTCCTCAATGACTCCCTCCACTTATCTCTAAATGCCTGTGAATTTGTTGCGCTTATGTCATTATGCTGTAATAAAGTGGAACGCCGGTTCAAAATATCTCCACATAAAAAGGGAAAAAGAGCTCTCAATCTCATTTTGCCCGGCTTCTATAGATCGACTTCTGCAATCCTCTTCGTTTTTTTCCCCAAGGAACCTGGATCTTGATAGACTCAGACAACCGTATCAAGCCACAGAGTGACACAGTCTTTATTACATGCATGGCGACTCGTGGCGTCCGTGGAGAGGCTATGATGAGTTAATGGCAAGGAACTATGTTTGATACAGGATGGCAGTTGTTGTTTGGTGTACCTCCGCCATACTGCAGCGACTGTTTGATCAGCTGTCACAGCGGACAGAAGAGACCTGACAACCGGGGAGGGGTGGTTTTCTGCACAGCAGTCGCGAAACAAAAAGCGGTTTTACATGGAGAGAGACAGACACTTAAACCCCACGGGGTCACCAATTTCATGGGACTAAACATAAAGCCAACACAAGCCAATTAACAAAATGGTAACAGCAGAAAAACATTAAAAGGAATAAAAGGGGAACAGCTGTGGTACAGTTGGAGTAACAAACAAAAGCTTACAGTGTCATCAATTTAATGAGTGTTATCAGTGGAAATGAGCTTCCTTTTATTTGCTGCAGGAAAATTATTATCTAGCGTGCACATGAATGAGAGAAATGTTATGAACTATATATAGAGAATGTAGAAGTCAATTTCACTCCATTTCAAATAATACAATGCTGAAAAAATTCTGTGGTTTGCTTTTATGGCCTGTGCTCTTCCACACAAGACATGTCTGATTAACAAAAGGAGAAAGAGAAGTTCATGACATGCTAAGGGCTGAAAGAGGAAATGGAGAAGTTGTGGAGAGTCAGGGCTTCAGTGGTGCCAGGGGTCGTTGGAGCACTGTAGTTCTGTGACCCCCAAACTGGAAGGGTGGCTCCAACAGATCCCGGGAAGAACCTCAGAGATTTCTGTCCAGAAGAGTGCAGTCCTATGAACAGCTAAGATACTGAGCAGAACCTTCAACTCCCAGTCCTCTGGTAAAAGCTCTGAGCTTGACGGGAAACCAGAAAATAAAACATAAATATACAATATATATACACACAAGACAATGCTGAAAGCTAAAGAATGCTGAAAGCTGGAGCTAAAGAGCATTCAGAAAACTCAAAACATGACACATTTTTTTTTATTATTCCTGCACAGTTAGTGACCAGAGGAAATGCTTTATTCCAAACAACAGCTGCTCAAACCTTTGGAACATCTTGCAAATGGGAATACAATGTCTGCTGTGGATGTCCTGTAGGCTGAAAACAAATAACTTGGTGCTTTTATATCTGGATAAAAACATATGGCTTTATAGTGAAGCCACATTCTGCCTCGTGAGGGATGGACCGAGTCTATGTGGAGGCCAGCTTCCACAGTGTTTGATTTGCACTCAACGAAAAGCCAATATCTCAGCTCCAGTGTCCAGGTGGATGTTGGTCTGAGTCTGGCTTTGGACATTTATTACACCTTATATTCCTCACTCTCTGCCAGGCTTCCCTGTCTACATCAAATAAATCTAAAAAAATAAGAATCCCCCAAATCTTAAGGGAAATACAGCAGTAAGAAAGAACAGCTTTAGCAGCTTTAACCTTCCTCCCACAGCACCACATGTCACTTCTGTCCAGAACAGACCAAGTTTCTCTGCTGCTGACTTTACTTAAGAAAAAGTGAGGAGCAACTTCCGAAGCTGTCTTGTCTTTTTGTCAAACCTTTGGTCCTAAAATAAACTACATCTGCAGTTTTTGATTTGATTTTATTCCCAAAGTGCAGACATTTTATCCTAAATACATTTCACTGGTTAAACCTGTGAAACTCCATGTCAAAAGTAGTAGTTCAATCTTTGAGTTATAGAAAGTAGAAGCATGAAAATGAAAAATATATAGCTGGTTGTGTGCCATGAATTGATTGGAATTCTTTAAAACAAACAAAGGATACAATTGGATTTTTATGCACAATCACCACTTGTGTTTATGTGTCAGAACAGGAAAACTGAAGAGCTAGACATCCTTAAAGAAATGCATATTGCCCGCCAGCTTTCGTGTCATAGTTCTGAATTAAGATCGTCTTATGTTGGTAAATGACGGCATTGTAGTCGTTTTAGCCAAACGTTGTTGTTGTAAATGACTCTCAGCCACTACCACATCAAATTTTAGCCATCTGTTCACTTGACTGAGGTATATTCATTTTGTTCTTTAAGGTCAGTTGGTTAATAACTCATAGATGAAGATCTAGTGATTAGTTTCTGCAGGTTTCATCAACATTTGCCCAGTGGTTCATCAGGTATTTTGGTAAGAGACAAGCCAACACACACAGAGACACAGGCAAAAATATATATCGTCCACATTCGCCTTTCAGCATCAAACGATAAAAAACTAAAAAAAGCCCATACATCCAGTGAGTGGTAGCTCCGTGAACACAAATGACTTGTTGATGACAGAGGTCAGAGAGCAATAACTAGACTGTATCAAGCTGACAGCCCGGCAACAATCACTGCTCCAAACAAGATCTTAAGAGCATCACTAAAATCTGAGAGACATGAGACAGACCACACTGGAACAGGGAAGGCAGACTCATATGAACATATGCACCAAAACTGTTAGCACACGTGTTAGCAGACCGTCAAATTTCCGCAGGACAACACACCAAGTCAGAAAGCTCATGTCATAAATGGTCTCCATGGTAACCAGATTGTATTTCAATCTGAAACTCACCAAGAAGGCCCTCACTAATCTGTAAAAAGATGTTAAAGATGCCTTTCATGACAGTTTTCTGCCACAGCCATGTCTAGCGAGATGTGTTGAGGATAGGGTCTGCACAGGGGGAGAAAATTTATGGTAAATTTCCAGAAACTTTTCATGAGAAGTTAAGCTGAAGAATTTTGGAATTATTCCAAATTCGAAACTTTCCTTGGGAATTTTTTTTAGAGGAATTAACTGAAAATTGGTGGTAATTTAAACACTTATATCCAAACAAAAATATAACATTTTGTTTTGTATTAGGCAGACATCCATGCAAAATACTACAATTAAAAAAGTCTGGTTTTCAACAGATTTGTAAGTAGCAGTTAATCAAGTTTCATGTTATTATAACTTGTTCCTTCATTGAACAAAAGAACAAAAAACAAATGTTGAGTAAAATTTTACCAAAACCGACAAAAACAACAGCAAAAAAGGTCCATTCAAAAGTAAAATGACCCTGCTCCCACTCAACATGTAAATCAAAAAAATATCTTCCCTTAAACTTCTCAAGCCTGGATTCTGCAAATTAGCCAAACCCTTTCAGGCAAAGGCCTCTTCAACATTCTCCATGTTCGCTTTTTTCAACATCCAGCTCCTCCTATTCAGTGTCACCGTCCAGACTTGTAACGCTGGCTCTGTCAGGTTTAAAGAGCCTTAGGTTTGCTCGGATGACCACCAGTTTTTCCCCACTCTGATGATCCTGTTGTGACGCCGGAGGAACTCTCAGTGCATGTAAGGGGCCTCATATGTCTGCCTTATGTCTGTGCTCAGTTGAAGATGTTGAAAAACGGTTACTTTCTGAGAGCTGATTAAAATCTGTCCTCTGGTTTTTGAGATATTTTACTAACAGACAAACAGGGTTGACTCCAACAGTTGCTGTGGAACCTTTAAGGTAGGTACAGGTACATTTATTTATATAGCACTTTTCAGCACGAGGCAACTCAAAGTGCTTTACAACACAAGAACAAAATTACAGACAGAGTTACAGAACATGATAATGAAACAAAATTACAGACAGGTACAAGATACAATGATAACTAATTGTCTAAATAAGCTAAGCTAAACTAAACAGATCTAAGGATGACTAAATGTACAGAACTAAACTAAGCTAAAACTAAAACTAACGGTACCGAACTATCTAAAAGTACCCCAGGCCCGCTATACAGCCAAAGTAAAACCAGACATATCTAAGCATGAGCTAAGACAGTCAAAAATAGTAGCTAAACTAAAAAGATCTAAATATGACTAAATGTACAGAACTAAATTAAGTGTACAGGAAGATAAAGCTAAACTAAACAGTACCGGATTTCTAAATGGTACTAGTGGACCACTAAAACAGCCGATGTAGTAATTACTAAGAGAAAAGAAGGAAGGAGGAGTGGGAGAGTGGGAGAGATACAGAAGCAGCAAAGTGTGCGTATGTGTGTGTATTTGTATGTATGGGCAGTGAGAAGACGGTGTGGTGTGTTGTGTGTGTGTGTGTGTGTTTGCAGATAGGTCCATGAATCACGTCACAGAGGCCATTGTCTTTGATAATGATGGAATAATATCAGCGAGCGCTGGACGGACACAGAGATGTAGGCAGAGGGGGACATCTTGTTTACATAGTTCCAGGAGAAATTTGAAGATAGCTGACCAAGGTCAGCCTAGGGGAGCCAAATTCACAAGCAAGCAGTAGTTGTTTTGGTTCAGGCAGACGTGTTTTTTACAGAAGTCAGAGAGACAGAGAGAAAAGAAACATGTCCGCCTTCCACCAGGAGCAGAGAGAAAAAAGCAAAGACCTAGGATGATTTGTTAGTGCCAAGTTGACTCCAAATCGTTAATGGCAAAAAAAATGTTTTAACAAAGATCATTTACTTTTTGTTAGTGCTTGGATTATGTTTTAGGGAATACTCTCAGCCACCAAACTACATTTCAATCTATAGAGACTCACACAAAGAGAGAAACAGCAGTTAGACAATTTTATTGGACTGAGGATTTGGCGCTCGGACACCGGCGGAAGACGTGCGTGCTGAGAATCGCAGCGAGCTTGAATGATTGGCTCGAACGAAGCTCGGGTAGGTCTTCCCCCGGGCCCAGTCACTGGTGGTGGAGCGGAACTTGGAGAGAGGAGTCTTGAGGGGACCTGGAGGCGTCTGGGATGCTGGTGGTGGAAACGGGGAGGAGGTGGGTTGAAGCACAACTGAAGCGGGTGGATCTGAGGCTGCTTCGCCTTTTGAAGGATCTCTTGTTGGGCGATTGGATCGAGGTAGTGAGGTGGAGCGTCCTGATTGGCTGGGGCGAAGGCGTGGTGATAGGGGATGCCAGAACAGTCTTACAGGTTGAATTTCCGCCTAGGGCTTCATTTTAGCTCTATATCTGTAAAACTGACTAAATCATAGCCAATCTTAGCACTGGTTTGACTTTTTCAGTCAGTTGTAGGTGTAAATCCAGTGATTACTTGGACATTTTTATTAAAATCCGTCCAGTGGTTCATGAAATACATTTATTTAAGCATTAGCCAATTATGTTGTTACAAGTTAACACAACAACTGGGTCAACATGATCTATTGAGGTTAATTTAATATGATTTGTTTGAGTTGAATCAATTTTATGTATTTTTTGCATCAAAGTAAAATAATTATACCAAGTCAATTGAATTGATTTAGACCTATGCCAAGTAAACAAGTTGGATTGAACTTAATTATGTGGCCACAAACAGGGGATAAAGTTAAAACAAAATCATCATCTAATGCGCTTACAGAGCATTATAATTGTGAGAAAATTATTTTTATAGTTTTAAGCTAGTTGTACCAACCGTCTGACAGTCATAAGATGCAACAATCTTTATCTACTCAGCAACCTTCAGCAAAAAGGTCACAGATTAACTAATAAAGTTTAGAAATAACCATGGAAACTGATAATTTATGGCACCAAACTCCATGTAAAGGTTATACTGGGAGACCGTTTCCATCTTACCTCAATTTACAGCATCTAAAAGAAACCGTTTCAAAGAATTTACAACCCAGTTTGGCCTAAGCCATTTAAAACTATCGATGAACCGTCCATCTACAGTGTTTCCAGCACATTTGCGCACGCCCAGCATCACTTTGTGCTCCAGAAACCCTGGAGTTGTTTTTACCGTTTTATTCTACGGAGGTCTCGCTTTATCTGGATACTATCGCCATTAACCTATGATTGTGTGCTGAAATGGTTGAGAGAGAAATTTGTAAATACTACCAAAGAAGAAGAAAAAAAAGAGCTACAATTGTTTTGGGAAAATCTGTAACCAAGTTCAATGTTTTTCCCTGTACTTTAATATGTTGTCAATGTGGACATTTTCACAACCTAATGGTGCGGCAGATAAGTAAAACTAAATATATATAAGTTGAGAAAACAAAGTATTTGTTTATGCCATATCCTGAGCAGTGTAGACAGGGTCTTAGTTAAGAAGCATGATCTGTTCTTTCAGTGTATCAGTCTCAATTAGCCAACTTAAAAACTTTAAACACAGCTTTCAAATAGACAACAACACTGATTTACTCATCACTGTTCACAAATTTCAACTGAATAGATATTTATACATAAGTAATATTTATTATAGTAGTCAAGAACTCTGTAAGTTAGTCTTTTTGCTAAATGATCACTGCTTTTAAGTCTTTATTGATCCAACACTGATATATAAATATATATAAATTTAAAAAACAATAATTTAAATACAAATATACTGATTTAATAGCTTTATTAAATGCAGTTAAGGTAACTCAGGATCATGTTTGATTTACTTAATATTGATGCAAGCCTGATTCTTTTAATAAACAAAACTCAATACATTTATGCTATGGTAGCATTTTTATTAGTCACATGCTTTAAATAACTACTGTGTTTTATATTGTTTCTTGATGATTATTTTAGTTAATATCTGGATAAAGCACTACATTATGGATTATTATTCAAAATCTGTTTTGATCTGGCAAAATTGCTGCAAAGATTAAGCAACTAAATCACTTAAATATGGTAATCTACTGTTAAATATACAGTAAATAATTTTTTCCTGATAAGGTCAACTAACAAAATATGAATAAAAATATATTTTTTATTAACATTGGGTTCATATAAACAGATTACTTATTTTAACATTTTAGCCGTTAGCCGTTAGCCTGTTCTAATAAAAACAAAATTTTACCTGTAGTTTGCAAATCTGATGCAGCAGTTTTTGCAATTTTCTGTTTTTGTTTATTTTTTGAGGATGAAAAATGAAATTTTCCAGAAGCTCAGGATTTAAAAGGCTCCTTTAATTTATAGTTCTTTCTTTTTTAAACCGTGTCTTGTTTGAAAGAACGCTTACCTTTTGGTTTGCAGTCACATACGGGCAGTTTTCTTCACTGGCCAGCAGGCTTGGCTTAACTTTCCTGCATCTGTTTGTAAACTGCACCTGTGAGGAGAGAGGAAAAGCTGTGTCATCCGCGCCCCCCCCCNAAAAAAAAAAAAAAGTTTTCTTTTTGTTGTGGCCTGGGGTTGAGTTTTTCCAGGAAATTTACAGACAGAGAGCACACTTTTGACACCTGCTGGGAAGAAGATGAGCCAGAGAGGACTGGATCATAACAGCCAGAGTCAGAAACTAAGCCCAACATCCCCACAGAACCCAACATTCCTTCCGTCGTTAGCGAAAATAATCACAGCTAAGAAAATCAACTGATTGGACATAATATAGCACTGCAAAGCAAAACAGGAGGTGATCAAGTAAATGATTATAATCAGGCAAATAAGACTCGTATGCTACCGAGGAGAATGTTTAGGTGATTTTTTTTTTAATCAACCCTAAAACAGTTTTGCTTTGCAAAACCAAAAAAAAAAAAACATGTCAAAAGTCAACTTTGCTGAGGAGGAGACAATAAATAAAGGACTGAGATGTGTGCTGAGGCTCATTATGCATTCTCACGATCAAGCTGGCAGCTTTTCTGTGTAAGACCCGGGTGGGATGAAGCCAGGAAAGCTGTGTACCATCATCATTTCTTCATCATTCTGCGATACCCCCGTGTAGCTGCAAATGGGCTTCCCTTTCTTGGTAACACATCGAGGGAAAAAAAAAGAACAACAACAGAGCTAAGAGTCCAAGTTAAAGTGTAGTTGCAACAAAGCAAAACCCCAAGTTAATTTTCTTGTTTTGCATGGCAGTTAGTACATTTATGGTAAAAATGTTTCACAAATCCCACATTTTTTAAAACAAATTCTAGTAAATTTGAGCCACTGTCTTGATCCAGACAAGACAGTGGCACCCCCAAACAGCTTGAAGATGGGGTGGACGGTTTCAAAGATGGAGGAAAAGATTTGTCAATAAATGAAACCCAAAGTGAAGTCCAACATGCCAGCAGGGATCCGGCCTGCTTTACTGTCCTCTAGATTAAAGCCCCATTAGCTCCCGGGGTGTTTTTCTGCAGCTGACCCCTCTGCTCTGACCTTCCAAGAGTGCAATGAGAGAGAGAGAGAGAAAAAGAATTTCTCAGCAGGGATCACTAAAGCATGTAATTCATTCATTAATCCCTCTCGCCCCTGATTAAAAAATTGTGCATGTGACTGATAAGTAGGTTAAATACGCACGTATCACAAATTTCATGACCATGGACCGGTCTTTGTTTTGTTGTTGCAGGAAAATGTGACGCAATGGGTTTTGTCGTTCAGATCAAAGTATATCATATGGAATTTCTTTTTTTTAAGTCATTTTTAATTAGGAAGCAATCACATTAATGTATGTTCAGTATATGGTGAACAACATGTCAAATATAATCCTACAAAAAGTGTAATCATGATTTTTCGACAAATATATGACATTTCCTGACTTTAAGCTGTTCGGATGAAGTTTAACTTGTTTAGGTCATATTGTATTTCACTGAACTCGGCACACTTATGGCGGAATTACAAAAAAGCCAGCCTTCAGAGCTTACATGTGGCTTTTACTGATGGAGCAGCGCCAGTGAACTATCTGTGTCTGCTGGGGTCGGCACATTGAAGGCTGCTTTAAGAAACTTTATGTTTAAGTTTGTCGACTCAGTGAGTCCAATAATAGAGTCATCTGAATGCAGTGCCATACATATCTTAACTTTGGAAACACTGATTGTCTTTTGGAGGTCTTTTATTTTATTGTGTGTGATGTATTGTGTATTTTGTTTTGTATGTATTATGGATCTCTCTCTCTCTTTCTCTCTTTCTTGACCAGCTGATCCACTAGAATCTCCCCCAACTACCTAGTTTGTAAATGCACCACTGCTAAGTCACAATCATTAATAGACCCCCCCATCGTAGTCTATGAAATAACCATACCGAAGCTGCTAATTTGAACTCACAATAAACTTCAGTGTCTTCAAAGTAGTTTTTACTGAGTAAAAAGTAAGAGTTCAATATTTATAATATCTGTAAAGTGTTTAAAAATATGTCCATGACAGCTAAAAATAAATTATTTCTACAGAGGTACATTTGTAGCTCATGTTACTGCTGGAATTTTCCCATCAAAGTACCAGCTGCCACTTCAATAAGTGAAATTTTTTGGTCCAGCTTTCTGTTTGTGAGACTTAATTTGCATCCAGTTGGCAAATGATTTAATAGTTTCATTGTTATGATTACCAAGCTATAATTTACCATATATGTATGTGTAGTTACAATAACATGAAAACAAATGTTTTAACAGGCTGACACGTCCAACAGTAAAACAGTTTTATTGTTCTTCAAAGTATTACATAGGAAGCGGCTGCAATTTATTGTTTTTAAATTAAAGCTGTTGGGAAAAAAGGAAATGATTGTGCTGCGATTCGGTGCACTTTTTATGTTTTGAAGTGTGGAAAGAAAAATAGAGCTATATTCTGGCTTATGAAAAGGACATTTTAATTCTTTTTTTTTTTCCTCAGTTGGGTTTTATTTGTATTAAAGGACACAAGGTTGTTACAGGGGAGGTTTTAGGGTTCGATCCCCAGGTCTTGCTCTTCAGTAGTACGCCGTTAAAGTGACATGAGTGAGAATATTAAAGGAATCTATATAAAGAGTAAAATAAAATAGAAAGAAATCTATGAGAGTTTATGTGTGAGAATGGGTAAAACATTACAAAGCGCGATGCACAACCTGGTCCCGTTTTGCAGGAAATGTTTAAGTTTTAACTATGTTTTTTTATTATTATTACTTTGAACAGATAGTTTTTCAGTTCAAACAAAGAAATTCTGGTTAATCAAAAAAAATCAGAATCAGCCAAGAAAATTCTAAAATTCTAAAATATCTTTAGAGATCCACAGATTTTAGAAACAGTTGCCTGGTGAAATAAA
Organism: Kryptolebias marmoratus; assembly: GCF_001649575.2. NCBI lineage: Eukaryota > Metazoa > Chordata > Actinopteri > Cyprinodontiformes > Rivulidae > Kryptolebias > Kryptolebias marmoratus. The sequence goes on along the minus strand of NC_051452.1, from coordinate 9,459,740 downwards.
AACAAAACAAAAAAAACAAGTGAAACATCCAAAGAGTGTCTTTTCTGCAGGGGTAAGAAGTCGGGACTGACAGATGCTTTACTGTAGGAACTGGAATGAGCTCCAGCTTCAAAATCTGTTGACCATCGCCATCTCTTCCAATCTAAATCACGTTAGTCTCTCTAAGAAGTGGCTCATCGTCGCTTAACGTGAATCCCTGTGGTTAACGTACTCCCAAAAAAGGACTGACATCAGTAACCTCCACCCTCCAGGCTCCGTAATTGTAATGACTTTGCGACAAACGATACGTCACTGCTTTTAATTTAATTAACTCCCATCTTTGTTGGCTTAATTGTTTGTGACAAGACGTTCGGCGAGACGTGGACTGGGAGGGTGATGGGGTAAATGATATGGTGATGAGTAATTAATGTGTTTCTTAATGGAAGTGGAAGCTGCTGGATTATATACGGATCAGCAGCACTCAGTTAGACAAAGTTATCCCTGGCTGAACGGATGAAGAGATTCCTGGGTCTCTTGTGTTTTCCTCAATAAGCCTCTGTGCACTTTGTGTTGGAGGACAGGTTGAAATTTAAGATTTGTTTACGTCTTAATAGCTTTTTTCGACGTTCCGACCTGAGCCCCTCTGATGTGTCGTACGAAGTAAAGGCAGTCAGCTGAGCTTCTCCAACTGGCTTGTTTGTGATAACCCTCAAGGAGTGCGAGCTCTGAGGGGATACAGAAGCTTAAGTCTACAGTATTTGCCTTTTGTTTAATTACAGCCTCTTTTCCACACCAAGAAGGCTTTGAAAATCTTAAACAGCACATTTGTCCTTAATCAATGTGACTATAGCACCCAATCAATTCAACACACTTCCCTGAGAAGCAAATCCATTTTACTATGAAAACTGAGGGAAGGCATTCATCAAATATGCAGTCTGTCTGAGAGCTATTTAGATGATTGGTTTGGTGTTTAGTCAGGAGAAAGTGATTCTAATTTAAACTGTCTGACGTGTTTCGCTGCTTCCCAGAGCAAACACTAGTCTGAGAAGTGACACTTTGCTCTTAAAGGGAAAATCCACCCCATATGCATCCTGCCAGTAGGACGCTGGATGTTTTCTTCAGGTTGTTACAAAAGAATAAAAGGCACTATCAAGGCTTGATATTTAACAATGTAAGAGGGGAACAGTTAAGTCATTGTTCACAGACCGCCTTTGAAAACGGTGAACAAAAATCAATTCAAGCACGGCCGAAAAAAGCAGCAATAAATTAAAACTAAACTTAAATATGGTTACAATTGCCTTATTTATGCTACCATATTTGTGTTAAAATTTAAAAAATGCATAACAGCAAATCATAAAAAAGGCACCACATGCATGATTTAACAAAAAGAATGAAGCTATCTCGCAGGCAAAAAGGCACTTTATGCTCCAGGTGGCTGACATTTAATAAGAATCATGCACTTGTGAAGCAGAAGAGATTTTTTGAATATGGTGGTCGGTTGGTAGGTTGGTTGGATGAATTACTGGTTGGGTATGGAAACTGCTTCATGAATAAAGTCTGACTTTAAACCACTTTGTACAGCGATACAGAATGATCAGCCAAAGCAATCAAAGCTGGGTCTAAAACCAAACTGTTAGGAGCAAAAACAGTGTTAACGTTTGATTGAACTTTGAGTCGTATTTTGACTTCCTGGACTTTGTAAAAGGCTCAACAAAGTTGCCAACATTGATGTGCTCTGTGTCTTCTTCAGTGTGATGGTGTGTGTGAGGTTGAAACTTTAGTTTTGTTCTGTATCGCTGGTCTATTTCGGCTTTAGCACAAAGCTATGATAATCACAGGAATGCTGACTCACGCAGTGCCTTGAATCCAGTGACAAGAGACATTTCTTGCCTTAGTACACTGGCCTGATGATCACTGGATTGGAAGTTTCATCGTCTTGTTATAATCTGACATTGTTATAAGTACTTCCATTGATGTTCTTTTGCTTTAATACAAGTGATTTTAGATTTGGGAGGGTATTGGCTAATACTCGTGGCAAGGTATTGTTCTGAAACGTTGTCCTGGCTTCTATGAATAGATTCTGTCCAGTCTTTTAATATGACACCGGTTCTTTCTCCTTAGAGGTAATAAGACAATAGACAGGGCTTAAGGATAACAAGGCCAACCAGACAGCGGTAGAAAGCTGAGATAACGAGGCTCCTGACAGACAGCCAGGGTAAGAAATGGCAGGAAACCTGGAGCTCCCCTCTCATTACTAGTCTCTCACCCTTCGATTCTTAAGCAAACTGTGTTTGCTCGGTGTCGAGACTGTGCCGGTGTGCGAGCTGTGACATCTTCTCGACAATGAGCAGAGGACGCCTGGAGCTTGTTTTTACATTTTGATGACGGGATCAGATCGGGTCGAGCCGACTGCAGAGCCTTTTAGGATAAAACGCTACAGACTTGTAGATCACAAACCGTGATCAATGATTGTTGTGGGGAAGACACTGACCACATGGTTTAGATCTTTTATACTGTTAATAAAGAGTATAAATGCTATTTTGTACCTCAAAAACAAAACTCCCACTCAGAACAGTGAACAGGTTAGTACTGCATAGATGAAGACCAAGCAATAAAATTTAAGCAACACAATTCTACATTTTCTATTTCTACTGATATAAACTTTTGAAACTGGCTTAGTAGCAGTAAGCACTCAGTTTATAGGTAAACAACTGAACCAGAAGGATTCAATCACAAGTTTCTTAAATTAACCAAAGTCTGTCATTCACTCACTGTAGACACCAAAAAATAGATTTGTTACTTTTTAAAATGATCATAAACCAATTTGTCTTGAAAATTTAAAAGGAGCCTTCAGTTTCTACCTTAATTCTCCTGGAAAACCTTTCAAAGTCGAAAGTCATTCTTACAAAACTGATTAAGCTGAATGCACACGGTGAAGACTATGTGCCAGACTGAACTTTCTTTGTTTTGAACCCATGAGTTGGGCTCATCTAAATTTCATCATGTCTCAACGAGGAGAAGAATTGCGACGTTATTCCAAAATCTCCCGACTTCACAAAGACAAAATATACACGAAGTTCGGCGAGCAGCTAAAAGCGCAGCTGAAGGAGTCATCAGAAAACCTGGAATATGAGATGGTGCCACTAATCTGATTTGCAGTCGCCATTTTAAATAAAAGATGATGCCATTAGGAGTACTACTTGTTTCATGTATGGGTCTAAAAACAAATTTCTACTTTTTTAGAACGACAGTTATAAATGAAAATATGGGTTTCTGGGGAGTGGCTGCAGAAAAAAAAAACCCTAAATGATTTTCAAAACAAAAACTACATAATTAGCTTTAACAAAGCAAAAAAGATTACTAAATACTAGAACTGTTCTTTGGTCATATGGGGTTAGGACAAATGTGTATGGCTCTGATAGTGTCCAGCGTGTTTACCTTGAAACCTCAGGACTTCCACAGTAAGTACTTGACAGTGAAGCAAGAAAACGAGTGTATGCTGACACGGAGCTGCATGGGAGCACAATGTGTTGGGTCAATAAGACTTACAGAAAGCACAGTTAATACCTGGAAATATCGAAAGACTGACAAGATGATTCTAAGCCAGGGCAAAGTCACCAGGTAGAAGAAATAAAACAACTCAGTTTTACCTCCATGCTACAAGTTTTATTTAATACCTGAAAAATATTCTTCAGTACTGAAGCCACTGCATTAGCATGTAGCATAATCAAGGCCTTGGACAAGTAGTTGATGTCACTTTTTTAAAGTATTAAACCAACAAAATGGTGATCTTGTGTTTAGAAATAATGTAGTTGTAGCAGTTTTGGTCAAACCTTAAAAATAAGATTATGAACAATCTCAAGCAATATTATAAGATGTCACACTCTGTATGTGTTGTGAACAACTCAGCTACTATCAAATTTTACCTCGATAGCTGAAAAGTTATCTGAGTTATAGCCATTATTTACTGAAAGTTTCATTAGAATTAGGTTTTTTTTGGAGCAGTTTTTTTAAAACTTTTTCTTCTCTCGTTTACTTTTCTGTCTCCCCATAAAACCCTATTGTAGTAGAAGCATTTGATTTAAATCTTCCTTACTGAGTTTAAATATCACTCATTTTCACTCATATTTTTGGGGCGTCTTTCACTTAAACCGTCAAATCGTTCACATTTCCACCTCATTTGGGTTAATTAAAGTGGATCTAAACTAAAGTCTGCAAAACTACTCAGACCTTGATGCTACCGGTTCCCTGACGTGAGCTCAAATGACAAAAGGACAAAAGCTCACATTTTATTTTTTATTAGCCACATATTACATTACACACATAGCACACAAGACAAATAATTGTAATGCATCATACACGTATCAAATTAAAAATGTAAGCATATTGCATGATATTTATCACAAATTACAAGACTCAGTCCATTCATATGCAGTGCCCCACTGCATGGAGGAAGTCTTCCATAGATCTACGCTCAGCTAAGTCCTGGCACAGGTTTTTGACGCGTTTCTGAAGCCCCACATGACTGTGTGGCTTTGCAGTTGTTTACCCTGTGTTGTGTTGCAGTAGTTGCGTGCTGACTAGTGCTTCGACTCGATAAAAACAGTCTACTTCAGTCCAGAAGGATGTATGTTGATGTCCGATGAGCTGAGAGGACGACGTATTCCAGCTCTCACATGCATTATTTGTCCTGTTCCTGTCCCTGTAAGTGCAGGGGTGTCAAACTCCAGGCCTCAAGGGCCGCAGTCCTGGGAGTTGTAGGTTTTCCTGCTCCAACACACCTGATTCAAATGGTTTAATCACCTCCTCACCAAATCATCAAGTTCTCCAGGAGCATGGCAATAAGTCATCCATTTAAACCAGGTGTATTAAAGCAAGAACACATCTAAACCATGCAGGAGAGCGGCCCCCGAGGAATGGAGTTTGACACCTGTGCGTTAGGTAGTTCATGAAATATTTTCTTAACAGACAGAGTTGACTCCAAATAGTTGATAGCAAAATTTTAAACATTTATTGTGCATCTATTAGCGCTCAGAAGCTGTAACTCAAAATCTGTAAAACTGACCAAGTTACAGCCACCTTGGTGTTTCTGAAGGTCAGTTGGCTGTGGCAGCCATCTTGAATAAGGTTGGCTCCAAAAATTAAATCAGTTGTAAACGCACAACCCCACTCATTTTTAAACTTCTCTGAACTTCTGTTTCTGTTATAAACACTTTAGCTTATAGCAGATTGTGCAACCTGGCTCGAAGTGAATACACGCAGCTAGTTTCTCTTAAATAGAGTGAATGTGAAATGTGAATTTCACAAAAAAAAAAAAAACATTACTTGTCAGGGCAGTATAAATTTGTGTAATCAATAATTGACAATATAAATTGTGCAATGAAGGAGGGAAAAAGGAACTTGTGCTGGTTAATGCCCGAAATGCATCATACTCAGCAGATTTGACGACCACATTCTTTAATTTCAGACTAAATATTGATCTGGACCCTGTTCTGCCTGTATCAGCTACACAGGTAAGGTGGATAACACCGCTTTTTCTGGCTGAAGCACCGTTTTAAATATAATAGAAACCATCTATTCTGACAGCCAATATGTGAACTGGCATGAAAATAGTGAGGTCTTTGGTTGTGTTTTCTTTTTAGCACTGTTCTGTAAATTAAACCTTTGATTCCTTACTATTGCTATTTAATCCCCAACAGAAATCTCATTAATAGCCTTCATATAACTGAATTATGCAAAACATGCCGACTATCTGTCATTATAGACGATTCTCAGTCGGTCACACTCTCATTCCCAACAACAATTTATAGCCTTCTGTTTACTTTAACTGCATGTATTTTGGTGAAAACAGCAGCACAAATGGGACATACATAGACATGAGGATGTATTTGTCGGTGTGCTACTGAAAGCCCCTGTCTGGTTAGAACCAAACCTATCGCCATCTCACTGTGAGGTGGCAGTTCTAACATTAACGCGCCATATGGTTCCTCACCTTGGGAACTATCTGTTTTATATTCAAGACGAGAGTCAATTATCTGTGTTTTATGTCAACACCAAACCTTTTTGGATCCATTATAAGACAAACTGCCATCGAAAGCCACAGTTTCTTTTCCGGCTTGTGCGCCTGTGAATATTCAGGAGAGGCGCTGAATGCATGTATGTGCTGATGCGCCTTTCTAAAAAGCCCTCTGGTCCATTTGCACTCAAATGAACCAATCTTCCTCTGCACAAACACTGACGGGGTTAATTGGATGTTCACCCTTGGGGATGCCAAGCAGGGGGCAAAAGAAAAAAAGCCTTGTGAGAAAAGTGGTAAAACCCAAAACACTCATGAATCAAGAAGACAGCAGACAGTAAATAAATTCATATTTTTTTCTCCAGTAAAATCCTATAAACAGTAAATAAACATGAATTAAATAGTCACATAATGTCTACCCTTCTTGTCAAACAAGAATAAATTTGTAAAGGTTTATAATAAATCGATGTGTTTTTACTCAAAACAATGTGGACAAAAAAGGCAGTAAAAACACAGAGGTAGACTAAAACAAAATTTAAAGTGTAGCATTCTGTGAAGGAAGTTCAGCATACAATCATTTTGTGTTGAGAGATGATGGAGCTACAGCTGTTAGGGCAAATTTTATGCAACATCATGAAATGACACAATCAAGGGTATGTGCTGAGAATGACTCTCAGCTACCACCACACCTAATGTTTGGTCAAAATCTGTACATTTGACTGAGTTACAATCATTATTGTGTTGGCTAATGTCAATTAGTTGTGGTGTCCATCTTGAATCGGACTGACTCTAAAAGTTAATCATGGAGTAGATGAAGTCGGCTTGAAAACTTCTATTTCTGTTATAAACTTAAACACTTTTTGTGTTTTCATGTTGTAAAGTACTTCGAACCACCTTGTTGCTGAAAAGTGCTGTATAAATAAATTTGACTTGACTATATAATTATGACAACATAATCTTCAAGCACCAACAGATTGAGTTTAAAATTTTGGCCTGCACAGCTGTGGGAGATACACATACCTTTAAGAAATGCTCATTTTTAAATATTACCATTTACTGCTTTGTAAAAAAAAAAGTTTTCCATTGTAGGTCTTGTGATGGGACTTAACCAAAGAGTCTGAAAGCCCACTCCTCAAGATATTATTATCACAGCCTAAAACTCCGGCATAAAAGCCAGCTGTGATATGCATTTAATATAACTGAAAGGATTTCAATTGCCACCATGCCATATATATACATAAAAAAGAATACAATGTTATAGTTGGTCGAGATGATTGGTTTCTTTAGCAGGTTACCTGGTGGTATTCATCTCAGGGAGAGATCTCCGTGACATTTGTCTATGTATTACACAACAACAGCACACAGCCAATAATTACAGCTGCAAAGGTCAAATGAGAAGCAAGCGCCACATTCTCAGGTATAAATTCCGTAGGTTTAGCTATTTTTGTGCCTCTTGACTGGTATTTAGGTCAATACACCTAATTATCCCTGTTTACTTGGCTTTCTCTTATTATAAAAGCAATAACACCAATAAGTTGAATTAACACTTAGTCCATAAAATGTTTGATTAGTGCTTGTATCTGACAGGGACTGGAAAAACAAGCATGTCCATCTCTGCATCGACCAGTGGGAGGGGAAAGTGTGAAAACGAGATTGATGGCCTTAACCCCAAGAGGAGAGCACATTCTTGTGACAATACTTCAAGTAAAACTAGAAGACAAATCTGTTCCAAGTGTCCTCCTTTCAGTATTAGAGTCGACGGTGGGCACAAAAAACAAGCTGCATAAATGCTGTTGGTGGTTTTATCTAAAGCAATAACAAGTCAATATGATTTTAAAAAACTATATCCTCATGTGAAATAATTTTAGAGTCTGTAATATGGTCCAAGAGGCTGAAATGCTTTGATTACTGTCAGACTAATAGACCAAGGCTGTGCTGAATGAGCAACTGCCAGGATCTGCATGGTTTGATTACCATTTTATTCTGTAAGCTTTTTTTGTAGATAGCTAAAGTACATTCTCCTTTTAATCTTGTTATAAGAGTACATATGAAGCTTTGCCACCATGCCAGGACTTGATAGTAAGTAATAACCAAGCTTTGAAGAAAAGGCAACTATAAACGAGCCCAGAAAAAAACTAATTTTAGATTTTTTGGTGGAGAGGAGACCATCAACCCAAAGACATTGTTCATATGAGTAAGGTGTATCAATGTATGGACAAAATCTCACAAAACCTAAACTCATAACCTTAATGATAAAAAGCTCACAGTCTTTTATATTTTTAGAACACCAAAGGTATGATATTTGTGACACCTCAGAACAGAGATGCAGGATGGCATGGTTTATATGAGGCAACACACATCAGATGGAACGGAGGATTTAATCGACTACCTCGATTCCATGTCTGTAAGCAGAACCTTTCATTGTGTTAAACAAGGACAACTGCAACCTGGAGCGCCACCACATTCCAGAAAGGTTCCACCACGGTTTGGCATACCCACCTGGAATGTGCAGCAGGTCACCTTAGAGCAAAGGGTGTCAAACTCCAGGTCTTGAGAGCCGGTGTCCTGGAGGTTTTAGGTTTTTCTTCTCCAACACACCTAATTCAAATGGTTTGATTAGCTCCTCACCAAATCATCAAGTTCTCCAGGAGCATGGCAACAAGTCATCCATTTAAACCAGGTGTATTAAAGCAAGAACACATCTAAAACATGCAGGACAGCGGCCCCCGAGGAATGGAGTTTGACACCTGTGCCTTAGAGGGACAGGAGAGGACAAATAATGCATGTGAGAGCTGGAATACGTCGTCCTCCCAGCTCATCAGACATCAACATCCATCCTTCTGGACTAAAGTGGACATTTTTCATAAAGTCAAAGCACTAGTCAGCACGCAACTACTGCAACACAACACGGGGTAAACAACTGCAAAGCCACACAGTCATGTGGGGCTTCAGAAACGCGTCGAAAAGCTGTTCCAGGACTTAGCTGAGCGTAGATCTATGGAGTCTTGTAATTTGTGATAAATATCATGCAATATGCTTACATCTGTAATATGATGTGTGTATGATGGTTAACAATTATTTGTCTTGCGTGCTATGTGTGTAATGTAATATGTGGCTAATAAAAAATAAAATGTGAGCTTTTGTCCTTTTGTCATTTGAGCTCACGTCAGGGAACCGGTAGCATCAAGGTCTGAGTAGTTTTGCAGACTTTAGTTTAGGTCCACTTTAATTAGCCCAAATGAGGTGGAAATGTGAACGATTGGAGGGTTAAGTGAAAGACGCCCCAAATATATGAGTGACAATGAGTAATATTTAAACTCAGTAAGGAAGATTTAAATCAAATGCTTCTACTACAATAGGGTTTTATGGGGAGACAGAAAAGTAAACAGGAGAAGAAAACGTTTCAAAAACAGCTCCAAAAAAACCCAAATATATTCAGTAATTCTAAACAAATCCCAATTTAGACAATGGTTGAATAGAGGAAACGGGACAGGATAGATACTGAGAAGAAAGCAAAGACAAACACTTTAAAAATAAAGCTCTGTCATTATTCTCTTTATGTAATCTTTGGTACAAGATCGTTTAAATTGGGCCTTTTTTTCTCAGCTGCTGTGATGGTCGGATTCTGCTTCTTAGCAACAACTTTCACAAGCGAGACATCCTGCTGCAGCTTTTTTTGTTTAGACAGGACTCCAGTGACTCATGCATTTAATCAATTACGGCAAAAAAATATTATAATAACCAAGAATTAATTTTCTTTTATAAGGGTAGGGAAATCATGATTTAAATTTTATTTTTCAATTGACTGAGTTTCTGAACACTTACCACCTGACCTCATTGCTAAAACTAATTATCCTAATGCAGATCTTGTGCAATTTATGGTTTTATTCACTTAACACCAATGCTTTGATAAGAACCAAAATTCCCACAAGCGGACGGCCATAAAAGAAATGACAGAGCTGATCAAAATAAAAAGTTACATTCACTACATCTCATCTAATCTCTGATCCAAAGTAAACGTATTTCGAATATAAATAAGATGAAACGGCTTCAGAATGTGGTGGTAATTTAAAAAATAATCTTCCACAAAGGTAAGGCATGTCTTCGGTTTTACTAATAACAGAAACGCCTGGCAGTGACACATTATTATTAACTACCAGCAGCTTCGAGAGGATGAAAACATTGACTAAAGGCTGAGAAAACACTGCTCATAACCAAGCAGTCATAGGCTAAGGTACACTGCGGACCCATCTTTTAAATTGCGAATGCAAAACCTGTTTTCTGTTTGCCTCCATGGCTCTTTTCTGTCTTTACATGCAAAGATAGCCATTTTGTCTGGATCTGGACTTACACGTTTCTTAGTCCGGACTGTAATTTACATTTAAATGAAACTCTCGGGTCATATAATGCAACAGCAAAATGCATTTCTTTATAATCCTTCAAAAGTATTTTATAAATGAGTCTGCACTTATCAATTTCCACTGTGAATTCCTCTATTAAACAAGACATCAAAGTCGCTGGTTTTGTGTTTTATCCTCTTTTTTTTTTTTTTCTTTTTAGAGCTTCATGTTTTAATAGGATTAGATGAAATCGTAGGAAGAGTTATTGGTTCTTATTTCCTGTGTTTTCAATTTTAAACAAGAGACAGAAATAAGTGAAATACGTTTGGACAAAAAGGTTCATAAAAATGCAAAAAAATGATTTGTTGGCGTTAATAGAAAATGGCTGAGAATCAATTTCCCCTCAAGGAGCAAAGTCAAACACAGAGGATGGATGAGATCGATCATCAGATGTTGGCTCATAATGCAGCCGAGGAGCGGGCCTACCTGTCTGAATAAAAGCGCGGTAATACGAGTTATCGTTCATTGCGTGACCCGTCATTTGTATCGCTCAGCCTTTGACTGTTTTATGAGACGTTGCAGAGCATGACCTTTGTTACGGATGGGCGTGTAAGATTTACATGGAGGTACGGGGGATGCTCATGTCCAAGAAGTAGTCAGCCAAAACAGCAAGTTTTAATATATTACCATTTATTTTGTTTGTTTTGGATCATAAAATCATCAAGTTCCAAATCATTTCCTTTTATATAGGGTTATTGCTGATATCCTTGTTTCTTTTGCCATCATATTAGATGTGTGACTGTTTTCTTGTTGCTACCAGCAGATAAACAAACATTTTTACAACTACTTAATCAGCTGACATAAAAATTTTACATCGAATGATGATCCTGTCTGGTTTACTTGAGTCATAACTGAAGTTGTCATTTAACTCCAGGTTTATATCTCCTCAGCTACTGAATCTTCTATTGTTTACTCTTAAAAAGGGACAGTATCCCTCTGATATTGTTCACATATAAAAGAAAAGATAATGTCACTTTTCAGTGGTGACTCACCAGATGTTGACCACTGGGATACTCTCACAGTTAATATAATTTACAAACAAACTGCTTTTTCTTTGATATCTGATAACTTTTCAGTGGTAAAACTGGTTTTAGTCTCTACAAAAAGTGCGTTTTGATGTGCTTTTGTCGAAGTTGAATGTCTTTGAGTGCAGCCTTTCCTGTATTTGTGGCATTTATCCACACGAAAAAGTTACGCCTACGAATTGAGAGATTATTTGTCTCATTGTTCCGTGTTGCCAAGCTGCACATTGGTCCCATTTTAAAACAATTACCTTCAGGCACATTTCAGTGTAATTACGAGCGAAGGTAAACCCAAACGCTCCTTGAGCAACCATTACGTGTAATTCAATCTCTTCTGAAGGATTGCTCGAAAGGAAAATTATTCCAGTTACCAAAACGGGATATGAACAGAAAACAATGCAACACTGAATGTATGCATGTGATAAGGGTTTGTACCGTATTTACACCTTCTGCTGTTGTGTTGAATCGCAATTTAGCTCAAAGAAAATAGCGCTGAAAAACAAATGCTTACATTTACGGAAAACATGTCAAACAGTGCATACAGAAAAATATGTTTAATATCAAACCAAGTTTCTGTGATAAATTTATGATTGGTAAAAACACTGGTTTGAAAAAAAGCTCTCTGCTTTTGTTGTTTGTACTCAGAGGTTATTTATTTCATTTTAAATCAACACTGACTGCCTAAAATGATATTTAATATGATTTGACTATACATATACAGTGCTGCTTTCAGTTCAGCACCTTTATTTTTATATTGTTAGTGTGTTGTATTTTGAACCAGCTGCACAAATATTTATACTGACAGCAGAGTTTGGAGACTCACCTAATCTCCTTTTATTTTTGAGTCATACGTTCAGCTTGTTTTTATTTTTATTGCATTTAAAAAATCCCCTCGCTATGTGCCAACATGTTCAGATACAAATATTCTGTTAGCTCAAATTGTAAAATAAAAGAAATGTGCGTTTTAATTCTTTTCCAACTCAATCAGCTCATTAAGGAAATATTAATAACAATGGTCATCTATTTTAGTTTAATAAGTCAAATCATGAAAAAATAAATCAAATTGGTGCACTAGACTAGTTGGTGAATCTCACTCGTGTCATTTATTCATCCATTCATTTAGCTGGTTTATTTGCAGAAGGTTTTTAAGTTTTTTTCTACACATTTAGCCGTGTGTACTGAGACGGTTGCATTTGGAGTTTTAGGTTTCACTTCCTAAAAATGGCCCCTTTTTATTAATACAAATAAAACACATTTAATCTTAATTATATGGAAATCAACAACATAGCCCTCCTGCTAAATAGTGAGCCTGCATCACTGTATGAACAGTGATTTAGTGTTTTAGAACTGATTTATAAAGTGTTTATAAATTTGAGAATAACTTATTTATAAAGCATTAATACATACTTTATAAATGGTCCCTTATTAGGAAGTGGTAACAAATTTTTTATTGATAAATGACAATGACATTTAACACAAATGGTGTTTTTTCTATTGCAGAATTTCTCTTTTCTCCCTTCTTTTATATTCCCGTGCACACTTTAAAGTCGCAAATATAGTTTAAAGAACAAAAACAAATTTCATAAACAAATAACATTGCAGATATTGAATTTTTAAATATTTAGGTTTTTATTTCAATTTGTTGTTTTGTAGTCGCAGTTTTTCTAATTTCTTGACTTTTCTCATTTGATATTGTGTGATGGTTGAATTCTGTTATTTTCTTGGCTTTTTTTTAACGATACAACAACAGGATACAATATACTTTATTCTTTTAAATTGTTTCAGACTCAGTTTAACTGCTTTTAAAAAACAAGCATGATTCATCAGTAAAACACAATACACACTTTATATAGATGTATAAGTTTATCGTAATATTTCCTGTTCTGAAATAAGGTACCTAAGTGGTAATTGGTTTTATGGTTGTGTTTTCTGAAATCTATTTTATTATTTTTTTTAATTTTCTGTTTTGACATAATGTAAATGTTTTTGTATCAAATCAGTTTTTTTCTGTATAGTGATGACTTCTGCTCTGAATTGGCTGACTTGTGTTATCTGTTTTGTTTTGTTTTTTGTTTATTTTTTCCCACCCTGGGGCCATTTTTAGATTCCTTTCTTCAAGAGCCTTTTGAGTCTTAGAGTAAAATTCCAAATCTTTTCTGTGAACACATTATTTCCACGACTTATCATGCTGGTATTCTACATTTTGGGAGGCAGCTGGAGGTGTGAGGCAGCTCCTCTGTTTGGTCGTAAATCTGTTTCTAAAAGTTCATTACTCACTGTGCTTCCAACACTTCCTTGTCCCTCCGAACTTCTTTCTGCCTGCTTGTAATGAACTTGGTATCGGTGCCAGTGCCGTCTTTTGTCATGCCACAGAAAGAGATCTTGCCTTTATCTTCCACGTTCTTAAAATAAATTACTCTGCGCGAGTAAAAGACAAGCAATTCGTCCACTGCAGAGGCTTGCTTGTGTTTGTCCAAAGCATGTGTTTAAATGGTTTAGTTTGGCAGCAATCTTTCTGGCTTCACTTAGCTAAAAATCCATTTTCCCCTCTCCAAAGTTAAACATGCAAAGTGTTTATTTCTATAATTTATGTTGTGTTTGCCATAACGAACGTGTAGACACAGATAAGCAATGACAGCCTTCCTCCAACTGAGCTCAAGCACTATATTTTGTTCATTTTTTTCCATCACTGGTGACTGAAATTCAAGGCGGCGTTGTCAGATAAAACCCAAGTATCTACAAAGACTCTTGTTTATTAATTAAAAATGAGTTCTTCCTGTTTAGTGTCAATCAGGTTTTCTTTTTTTTTTTTTAAACAATTTGCACAAAATGAGACCGAGAGGTGATTGGAACTTCACCGCTGACTGAGACAACAGCAGAAAAATAAAAATGAAAAAGTTTTGATCTTTGTGACACTTGAAAAAACAAAAAAGAAAGATTTTTGTTGCTGGTGAAAAACAAAGTTGGTACTTAAGTAAATACAATAAAAGTGTCCAACTGACTCGTTAAAAATGTGAGTTAGTCGGTTTAAGATTAGGGATGAAAACCGTACATCTTTTAGTATTGTTTACTTTAAAATCCTCACATTGTTGCATATTTGTGCTGCACAATAATAAACGCCTAGCATTCCTTGAAGGAATGCATATCGCCCGCCACCTTTCAGGACAGCTTTTAAACCTAAATTGTCTCTTTTTTTTAAAAAAAAACTGAGGTTTAACAGTTTTGGTCAAACCTTCAACATGACGGTTTGTGGTGTGTTAGTCCTTGAAGTGTGTGTTTTGGATGACTCTCAGCTACTGACTGAGATATTTTTATGTTGACTAAGGTTGATTTGCTGTGGCAGCCATCTTGAATGGGGTTGACATCAAAAGTTATTCATATGTGGATGTCTGCATGTTAAAATTATCCGCTGGTTTTTTTGCCAACACTACAGAAAAACGGACTAATTTATTACTTGAATCCAGCTACCTTCTATAAAAGGTACTTAAAATTGTTGTTTTTTTTTAATGTTAAGAGTAAACAACCATATAAGCATAAATAGGTAAATACAGAATGGACCACTATTAGCCTGATGTCTTCTTTACTTCCACGGGAATTATTTCAGGAATGACTTGTAATTTCCTGTGGTGACTCTAAATACACCAGTTCAAATATTTGGTAATAAAAGTCTCAAGTTGAGGTTTTACAGTGTTGGTCTGAGATGGATCAATAAATACAAAAAAAGAGGCTTCTTTCAACAAATATTTACAAATATGCACTGAGCTCATAAAAGATGTCAAACAGGTTTGGGTAATGGAACACGAACTAAAGCACAGAACAGAAGGAAGCTCAAAGGCTAATTACTGATGAGAGGTTTGTTTCCTTCTCCCATACATTGTGATTTTTGACTAACAAACTCAAGTACAGGACTGTCTACTGCTTTGTCTGGAAATTTGCTTCGCTAATTCATTTATTTAAAAAAAAAATGTTGTTGAAATACATCAGTAGTTCAACAGAAACAAGCAAAATGAAAGAAAAGGGTGAAGAAGTTGAAATAAATTCAAAAAAGTATTGTTGAGCATTTTAATGCGGGTCGTATTTAACTCAAGTTTGGTGCTGAAAAAGCAGCTACTAAAAAGTGAGTTGGTTTAAAGATTCAGTAATGAGAAAATATATTTAACAATATTTTATTAACTTGTTTAAACTAAAATTTGTGAACTGCTATATTGCATCATTCATCACGACGTACAGTATTACTACAGTTTTGAAGAAATAAATATATTTTTTTAGACTTTTGGCTCTTTTTTAAACCAAGACCAACAGTTGTTTTATGCCTCATTTCCTTAGAAGTGAGACCACTGAGCGAACAGAAAAATCTGCCAGATCTCTGCCGTGATTTCTCAAAGACCTTTCGGTGAATGCTTTGGTTTCCATCGTCTCCAACAAATTTTACGTTGAATGAAAACTGTTTCTCAGTGAGGGAAGCAGCTTAATGGTTTTCACCAGTCTTTCAACCATTTCCCAACAATCTGAACACTGTTTTGGGTGAATTTTCAGCCCCACTGATGGAGACCACAAACACCAGAGCAGAATACTTGTCCTACTTTGAGACATTCTCTCCGGATGTTATCAGCTGAAGTGATTCAAAGGACAACACTTTGCAAGACATCTAAACGTTATCCATCTAGCTGGCTACAGTCACCAAACTTTAACTATGTATTGTCAGCCCGCAGAAGACCTGTCACTTTGGTCTCCTCTTGAGCCCAATGGACATCTGGTTCTGAAGAATACCAGGTGATCTAGCAGAAGATGATCCATGATCGATTCTCGATAATCAAAGACATGGCAAGTGTTAGAAACCAAAACAACTGGAACTCTATTCTACAGCTGAAACATCTTGTTGCTTCTACTCTGTAGTGTTTTTAAAACTTTTTAGATTTGATCCAGTAGGAGGGTATCATGCAAAGCTTTGTTGTTCACTTTGGATTGGTTTCTTCTTTAATAATAGTCATGGAGCTGATAGAAAAGCATGTACATGAGAAGAACCGCTCAGCAATCGCACATGTCGCCCATCCCGAGGATTTCTCAATGGTCTTTCAGAGAACTCTCTGGGTCATTCAAAGCATTGGTCACACAATCAGTGCTCCGTGAACTCTACAGGAAGGCATGGATGCTGTTGGTCTTTCAACGAATGCTCAGGGTCACTCAGAGGTCTCCGCACATCTCCATGAAAATTGCCGAAAATTGAATTTTTGGTTGCCCAAAAAAAAAGCGCTCAAGGATCTTCAAAGCATTTCCACAGAAGCAACCTTTTTGCTGACAGATCTGCCCAATTTTTGGTCACTCATTGTTGCCCGGTGGTCTCCGTCGTGCGGGAAGAGGGCATTATGGAAATTTGTTGTTCCATATAGACGAAGAAATGAAGCGCATCCAGACAACGGCAAACAAAAGTGAAACCAAACATCCCCGTGTTTTTAAAAATGAAAACTAAGCTGTTCAACCCTGTTTTTATGTTCTTACAGGCTTTTTTTTTTTCTTTTGGTACCTAAGCAGAGAAAATGGTCTGAAAACATTTAAAATAAACTATCTGTAGTAAATGTTCCAAGGCAGCATGTAGGGCTGAAAACCCAAGCATCAATTAAAAAAAAAAAAAAAGAAAAAGATATAAAATCATAAAAACAACAAAAAAAAAGAAATGAGCTGTAGAAGATACAAAAGTTAAAATGTGCATCCACACCAACAGAACTAATGTATTTTTAGCCTACTGTGTTAATATAACTGCAACATGTTTTTATGTGGTTATTTATGCTAGATAAGTATACAGAAATGAAAGAAATTTAAAAAAGGTGCCTGAGGTTTACCAACATTTAATGATGTGTGACCAGAACACAAACTTACAAGGAAATAAAATATAAAATCCATTGTTTATGTTTACTTTTACAACTACAAATATAGGAAAATGACTGCTTAAGTCACCTTAAAATAAGTGCTTGTGTGTTATAATAAATCTTTTTTAAATAATACCATGGAAGGAACTGATACCACACACTGTCAGGCTAAACTCCCTAAATTCTTGGTAAAACTTAAAACAATACTGTTGCAAGTCTTCATCAGGCTTCACGGGGATCTGTGGAGCAGCGAGTTAAACGTCTCAGTAAGTTTGCGAGTTTTTGGTGAAGAAGAAAAAGTTTTGTCAGAAAAAAAAAAGTCGTCTGTCAATCCTGTGAGTCAGTCGTGCTGAGCTCCGTGTTTGCTCGAGGGAAAATAAAACTGACACAGGTGTCGGCTTCACTCGTTTTCAGATTTTTATTTTAAACGGCAAATAAAATTCCTCATTTATTGCTATTTTTAGATAGCACATATACCGCATTTGCTCATTTCCTTATGCAAATGAGTCCATTAAAACAGTTATGGGGGGAAAATCCATTACAATGGCAGGAAGGCATGTTGTTGTTATCCGGGTCAAAGTTTTCGGTGGTGCTATTACGTCTGTGGGGGCAACTGAATGCTGGAAAGGCAAGGCAGTCCTGCACTTTTATCATTCGCTCATTTGCAAATATAAAATTTGCGATTACAATGTTTATTTCCATGTAAATAAAGCTCAGCTATTTAAATTGGGGAGTGAATTTAATCTAGAAGCGGGGTGATCTGCAGCACTTCCACATTTGTGTGGGAAAAAATAAACATCCAGCGCAACAGCTTCCTGATTATTTTTGTTCTACTTAGTTCATGATTTTCCTCTTTTTTTTGGGCACTGTATCTAGAAATGTTAAATTGATGGCAAAAACAACAGTAATGAATGCATATCAGACAAATAAGGGGCCTCTAAATTAAATTAGTGACCAGTTTCTTTCAACCTTTTGTTTGTGTACATATCTGAAATTAAATACAATTACAGACTAATTAAAATGATTTTGCCATCACGAAGATAAAGAATGCTTTAGACATTTTTACTGCTGTGAAATCACCTTTCATTAAATCTGTTCACACATCCTCAAGAAGAAAACGTCAGTGTTATGTTTAATATAAAGCAGCTTCCCTCCCTCCTTACTTTTAGGGTCAACTTGATTCAAGATGGTTGATCTGAGCTCAAATTTGGTGTGGTAGCAGCTGAATATCATCCTCATTATATAGAGGGCAATACGTTGAAAACCTTAAAAAAAAAAAGTTTTGAGTGATCCCTGTCTGTTAGCAAAATACCTCAAACTACTGGTTGAATTTCAATGAAACTCTCAGAAAGTAATCACTGGACGCATATCTACAACTAAACTTTTGGAGTCAACCTAACTCAAGATGGATGGATCATAAGATATTGCAATATGGCATGAGACTGTGCATGTTATTGTCAAGGTTTGACCAAAATGGCTACAACTCCATCTTTTCGCATCATGAGGTGATCTTACTCTAAAATTTATGGCCCAAAAGCGGCGGGCGATAGGCATTATTTCACTGAAATCTAGGGTTTTAATATTAATTTTTGGGTTATTCATAACTCAGACCTTTTATGTTATTCAAAATGACTCGAGCCTTTTTCATATTAACCTAAGGAAATGTGTCAGTGACCCTACAGTTATGAATGTTTCTGCAAAAGTATTAAAGAAAGTTTTATTATTATCATCATCATTATGATTATTAATAAAAGATCCAGGCACAATGTGCCATGCACCTGTTAAAGCTGATGATTATTTATGATAAACTCGTATGTAAATCGGCTCTTTTTTGGCGGCTTGGTTGTCTCTACAACAGGTGTGCTACCTCTGGCAGCTGAAATTACTGTTAGCTGGAGAAAAAGACAGTCGGGAAGGCAAACAGAGGCACAGTATCACTCTCCTCCCGCAACCTCTGTCTGCTCTCTCCTCTGCTGTCAAGTCCATCTGTGTATGAGTTTGTTTCTGAGGGTTTTGTTGCAGAACTCTGCTGCCTCGCAACATCTGTTGCATACTGATGCCTCGCCTGTGGTGGGCGTCTGAGCTTGTTACGGAGTGCCATGAAGGTAACAAATTATTTAGCATTTTAATTTGAAACAGAAACCAGAGGGAAGTCGTGACCGGAACAGCACGAACTCCTTTCAGCTGTTTCCACAGTCACAAAATTACAATTGTGAGCTTATTTTTAGAGTAATCAAAGTCTACTATTGGGTAAACATCATCGAGACCAAAAAAATAAACAAAAGCAGATGTTTACTGTAATAAATTTAAAGCTGTTAACATAACATGTTGATGTGTTGATTTTACATGTTTTAAATTACTTAGCTGTAAGACTCAGGCATAATTTGATTGACTTTATAGAAATAAGTTTACATAAAATGAAACTAGCATTCATTTAAAATTTTGAGCCGCCTAAACCTTCCAAAAAAACCTTTTTTTACTCCTACAACTTGTACACTTTTTATATAATTTATACATCAAAACACAGGCATTTTTGGCTTCTTTCACCTAATGCGTCTATCGCTGCTATAAGACTTAACGTTTTCTGTCATATCCCCCTAGTGTGCAGAGTGCACACCTAAACTCTCATTGACTCCCACTGTAGATTTTGAAAAGAAAACTAACTTGTCCCTTCTCCTACATAATCTACTGCAGATAAAAAGACTTTGTTTGAGGCTCAGTTTCTGTTGTGCATTTCTGTCCGCCTGTCTGAAGCATTAGGTGATGCTGTGCCCCCCTCCTCCGTCTGCTCCCCAGAAAATGTGAAAAAATCAACATATACGTTTAATTTTCAGGCAGTAGCTGCATTGAGACCCTTCAAAACATCCATAAAACATCTATACTGTTGAGTAAATGCTGTGAGATAAACGCTCCAAAAGTGCAACTTCACAAAAGTTAATCCTGTTGGTGCTCTTAATTTGCCACTCAAAGTCGGGGGGGGGGAATCATCACATCGTCACATTGCATGCGGCGTTAAACCGAACACGTACTCGATCGGAGTGCGGGAGTCTGCGAGACTTGAAAGCACAGCGTGACTCAGCACACTGGATGGGGCTGTTGATATAAAAGCAGTATTTCTTCTGTGTTTACTGTGAAGACTGGAGGAACGATGTATCTGCAGAGGATTTACTGACCTTTGGGCATTTTAAATCCCCGTGTGAAGAAACAACAAGTTCCAAAGTATTTTCTTGAACTCAAACCGGGCATTGAATCTCGGTCGCTGAAACAGTGAATAAATAAAAAGAGCACACAGTAGCACCGCGGTTAATATTTAATGAGCCACAAAAGACGTGTGAGGCACAAGTTCTTTTTCGCAGCGTGTTATTGGCACAGGACGCATACGCAGCAGCCCACCAGCAGCTCCGAGGCATTCAGATGCAAAGAGATGAAAGTTTGCTGCATAGATAGCTCATTCTAACATTCAGAATACAAACGGCTTCTTGCAGATTGAGTTTTAACCGAATCATCACCAGATGTCCAGAGATGACAGCCAGGAATGTTGCCAAACTCCAGCAAGTATTATTCTTCAGATTAAGGCTTCGCATTTCATCTCCTGTCATGAATAAATGATCAAACCTCTCTAGTAGGGGTCTCCAAATGGCAAACTTCCTAAATGACAGACTTATCTGGACCCAAATCAGTTATTTAGTTTTAGTAGAATTATTAGAAACCCAAATAGAAAAGCTGCACTGCCTAGCTAGATCTATCATTTTTCCACATTTTATGGTAATTCATTTAAGGCATTTCAGCTTTACGATAATTCAGTTTATGTGGCGCCGCTTCTCTAGGATTTACGGTAATTCTCACGCCGGGCCCAGAGTTTCCCTGTGCTTTCTGCAGGGAGAAGCTGCCAACCCACAGAGAGGTTTTAGGCCTGGAAAGACAAGATGGTGAGTGGGGGGAAACCACTATGGCTGTCCCTAAAAGAGAAATTTAAAACCTATACGTTCTGAAAGTTTCTTTAGGCGGTCCTCGGTGAATTTTAATTGAAGACCACTGCTGTATAGAGTCTTTGTTGTTCGGAGCTGAAACAACATGAGAGGCGAGGGCCAGTGCAGAACGGCATCCTTGTTGCAATTCTGGCAACGCACTTCTCCGCCCGTCTCTCTAATGAACCTGCCGCTTATTAATCCCTATCACTAATGAGGCTATTCAGAATGATAAGCTTCCCCAGCATCCGCTAATGAACACATGCTAAAGCTGCCTGGGCCTTTGCTAAGTACATGTCAGCCGGAGCTAAATCACGCAGCAGCACCTGCCCGTTGCTGCAGACGCTGACAGCGGCTTTCTGTGATTTCCCCCCCTCAGTAGCCCAACCAAATTACTGCCCGACACGTAAAGAACAGCTGTTTGATCACACAGAGTCAAAGGTAAACTGCTGCAAAACCAAAAAAAAAGAAGTGTTTCAACCAGAACTAACTATTCATGCACTCTGACCCACTAAACTCACTAATTACTGAAAACAAATGTTTTCATTGGTGTTTTTCTGTCAATACATACTTATGTAAGTGAAAACTACAGGTAGAGATGTTTGAAGTATCCAGAACGATCACGCCACTGTTCAGAAGAAAACGGCACAATGTTGAGGTCTATAAAAGATTTTACAAAGAAACTGAACAAATAAGCTCCACTCCTGCACTAATAAAAGGTTATTTTAAACGTTCATAGGAAGCTGATCTTGTTCCGAATGTCTGTGGAAAGGCGATAAACAGTATCTTACCTGTTGTAGATAACTCTTTGAACGACCTCAGTTTGAATAAACAGTTCGATACTAACCGGATTGACAAAATAAAAAGCTAAAACCAACCCATTCTCAAAGGTTTGGGGGCATATTATGCAGTTTAATGTTTAAAGAACAAACCTTTACATTGCCGTCAATTTTACAGGATGTGGTTAATTCAAGATTTATGATATTGCCTCAAAAAGCGCCCCCAAACTAAAACAAAAATGCTTCAGCTAGCTGTAGCACTGTAGACTTTTGAGTAAATATTCTTGTAATGCAAACTTGGTGCCAACGTACAAGTTTTAAAAATAGTTTTTGAACATACTGTTATGATTTTGTTTTTTTAGAATAGAGTTGTTTAAAGATGGCATCATTCTGCCTTGGAATAGGTCCCACTTTCAATTTAGTCAGAATTAATCTTTTTTTTGTCCAAACTGAGGTCCTTGAAAGAGAACGACTTGTGTGTGCAAAACTGAACTTCTAAATCAACTAAAAATCATAAAATCACATTTTAATCAGGATAATGAGAGATTTTGAGTTAAAATGTTTGTTTTTTTAAGAGGTTTTCCACTTGCTTTTGATGGACCGTAAATGCTGGCTTCAGTCTGGTGTTTTGATTTAATTCTTAAAACGCTCTAAACATTGTTGCAAAGTACTGCGGCTGCAAAAAAAATAAACGTTTTTGTGTAAAGAGCTGGCAAAAGGATATATGAAAAATAAAACCCAGAGGAGGTAACCCTGATGCCGTCTTGTCAATGTGTCATGAAATCTTATAAAACATATTTTTCATTAGTGACATTTGAAGCAGATTGCTTTTTTTCCCTTCATCAAAGAATATGTCACGTTGTTTGTGACAACCTGACAACTTTTACAATTTCTGCACATTATATATCCAGCTCTTAATGCTTTGAAGTAGAGAAGTAGATATCATTTCAGTCTGTGTGTTTAAGATTGACAGAGCCCACGGGGTGTCGGGATATATTGTGCACAGCAGTTACAATGGAGTTGTGTGTCTGCAGCCCATCTGCTCAAGGCGACAATCCACATCTCCCACACAGCTCTCTACTGCCGGTGAAGGCCCCCTCTGCCAGCTGCATCACCCACACTGGGAGCTTTACCAGCAGCTCATATGAAACCAGACAAGATGGACAATTTCAGAGCTGCAGAGGTGTGCATGCCCCTCAACCAATCAGTGCTCAGCTGAATTATAGGTAAGATCAAAAACTCACACAGAGAGGGTACCACCAACAGGGCTGTGCTGGCAGGATGGTGATTTGGCAGCCTCATTTAGTCGCTCTGGTTCATTTTTCTGCACATGAATCAGCCCCGAGGAAGTCCTTGTATCCTCCACTGCACTTTCATTCACTTCACAACCTGCCAATGCAAAAAGCTTTGAGCTCATACATGTAATCCAGCATCTGAATTCATCCCAACACACTCCAAACATAGACTCCAACAAATATGTCGTCTGAGGTAAAAAAAAAAACAGGGCTGCACGATTTAGGGAAAACATGCAATTGCTATTATTACTGTTGAATTGGAATGGTAACAGTTGCGATAAACCCACATTTCCTTCACTCGTTGCTTTCTGTTCTGTCCTCACAGCACTCCCAGGCCCAAATTCACCAGGAGGTTGTGTGGCTTTAGTCTGTGCTAATCGGAGTTTTGAGCTTCTGAATTTCTCTGCTTACCAAACGGCGTCTCTGCGCTGATACAGCTTCCACATATTTAAATTCGATATTAATAGGGCCACACAATAAAATCGCAAATTTATCGTAAGTGTGCTGTCAAAGTGATGCTTGGACTGTGGTCAATATGTTTGAAATGCCACACATTCATGTTCTGCATGATAATATATTTGATCAATCCAATGGACTCTCAATGGCCTTGATGTCCATATCTGGCTTAGATGATAGCAATGACAGAAGAGAAACTGAGCAAAATGTGGGTTTATCACATTGTATTTCTGCTGGCGTACAATTAATGACATTTGCTTTGTGAATACAACACAGAAAACAAATAGCAGGGGACAAATAGTTCATAAAAAACAAAAAAAATAATTTTTTTGTGAATCGAGGCCTCAGATTGCTTTGCCATCTTGGCCAACATCTTGGAAGTCCCGGGAGTCCAACAGATGGTCGAAATAAATTACTGGCACGCAGAGCATGAATGCAACCCTTTGTGATACTGCAAGCATTAATATCGCAACGACAATACATTTCTGATATGTTGTGAGGAGCTAATTTAAAAGAAAGTCTAATGAGAATCCGTGAATTATCAACCAAAACTTGCCTGAAGCTGCAGCAAAGAAAACCAACAACTTGGAGTCATTTCTGCCAGACAGTAAATTCTTCAGGGAAAACAAAAACATTTGTCAGTACCTCAAATTATGTGGCTCTTGTGGTGTAAGAAATGGAAAAGTAATCAAACGGGAAAGAGTGAGCAGGTTTATGTGCAACTGTTACCATTTTTGCAACAAATTAAATGGGAATCATCAAGACAGAGGTTAAGAAAGATAGTCACTCCTTTAAAAATGTTGGCGTAAAACTAAATTAACCACTTTGTGTTCATTTAAAAGTTTAGTTTAAATGTACAAGCTGTTTGTTTAATGTGCTGCCAAGACGAAGAAGGTGATGATAAAATTGTGAAGTGTGTTCCCAAAAAGAGAGCATTATTCTTAACATTTAATCGAATAAACCTACACACACTGTGTTACATTTACATTCAAAACCGAGAAATATTTCAGTATTTATCTCCAACTAGGAGAGGAAAAAAAAAAAAAAAGAAGAAATCAGTGTAGTCAAATTTCTTCTCTGCGAGGCGAGTAGAGTCAGACTGAAATAGGAACGGATTTTTTTTTGTGTGTGTGATGAACGCAGGTGGGTGGTGGGGGACTCGAAGGCAGAGAGCTGCTGCCAAATCAAAGCAACAAGGCAAATAAGAAATAAGCCAAACCAAGACGAGTGCAGCTCTGCCTTTGATAGGCAGCAGAAACCAACAGTCTGGAAAAATATTGAAGGTTTTCAGGAGTGGCTGCTCCCTGTAGAGCCAATGAATCACGGTGGGGACAGTGACTCGGCTCAAAGGGGAGATGTATGTTTAATAGAGTTGGTCCACACGCGTTCTTCGAGCCATCCCGGCTGTGGATTTTTCCCCTCACGCTCGACAGCATAAATACAGCTCGCGTTGCGGTGACGCGGTTACAACCTCGTCGTCGCAGCCTCGCGTATGACCTTTGTATGTTTAATCCCCGATCTCATTATATTTTTGAGTGTAGCAATTACAGCGTGGAAACAGAGGCTGCTGTAAAGGAAGGGCCATCTAACAAGATCCATCAAAGACACTCTCTTCATCAGTGGATGACGAAGTTCACGGACAAATTCAGGCACTTCGAGCTCTGAATGTGAGCTTCTATTTACAGCTGCAGAAACAAAGTTGTAAACTGGGTTTGATTTTATGTGTCTGTTAATAAATTATTTTAGAAACCACTGGACGGATTCTAACGAAACTCAGAAAATAATACTTGAACACACATCTACAGCTGACTAACTTTTAGTGTCAACCCATGTCAAGATGTCCGCCACAGGTAATCAACAGAAACAGCTATGACTGAGTCATCTTTACAGATGTCTGAGCTCCATGTGGTGTCGTAGTAGCTGAGACACGCACTTTTCTCGCAATATCGCTTGAGATCGCACATAAAATTTACAAGATTTGATCAAAGTGGCTCAACTCCATCCCTTCTCATCTCGTCTAAAACGGGTGATATGCATTCCTTCAAGGTTTGTTACACCTTTAATCTTATTATCGTCTTCACATTTATGAATAGGGATTTTTAAGTCCCTATTTAAAACAACAACAGTTAAGAAATTGTGTTTTTTGTGGAAATTTTGGAAATTAAGAGCATGATAAATGTATCTTTATGACAGCCGAAATTTAAAACAAACAAAGATCAGACATAATTACCAAATACTTGGCTAACTTAAGGCATCTAACTGCAGCCTAGAGAAAGGATGACGCTCTAATTTTTGGAAATAAAGCTACCAATTTTCTCCTGGAATGAACCCTACTCACCCTCTACTCCAAACTTTCTTAATAAGTCAAAAAGGAAAGCCGTGAGCCTTGTGTGGAAGCTAATTTTTGAAAATATGATTTAAGCTTTCCCCACCAAGATGCAGAAAGTCTCCACTTTAATGTTTTGAATCGTTCCTTTTGTGCGTGCCATGAGACATCCTTTATAATGGCAGGGGGAGGTTCTCCTCATTTCGCTCAATAAGCGTTCCTCAGGAGGACGTTCCGAGACCCGTTCCGGTGGGCAATCTGCGGAGCCATTTTGTCTGAACAACCCAATTGTAAATCCAATATTGTAAGGCCAGATGTGAAATGAGCAAATCAAAAGTAATTTGTCAGCTGACAGTGTGGGCAAACTAAAAACTGTGGAAAAGGAAACCGCTCTGAGTCGCGCTCGGTTTGATTGACCTCTTATGTTGCAACAGAAAAGAGAGCAGTCACAGCAGGTTTAATAAGGACAACAACACAACGCAGGTTTGTGTTGTTGTCCTCAGGAAGCGGAGGAACTTTGTTTTTTGTGCTAAATGCTGCAAAGATCCGTGAGCTTGACTGTCTTGAATCCGGTTAGATGTTCTTATTTTACACAGTGAATGACATAAATTATACACTTTTCCCTTTGTCTTCACAGAGAAAATAACTTTTGACAGGAGGAAATTTTGACAAGAAAATAGGCATCATCAGTTAAAATTGGGAGCAGAAGAGTCTTTAATTGAACCTTTGGTTTTCTAACCTACTTTTCTAGTTCAGCGAGTCCATCAGTTTGGATTTGTTTCACGCTGTGCAACACAAAAGGGATCATTTCAAGCCCTGAAGTGGAACTTTTGTCTTTTCTTTTGTTCTGAAAGTGTCCACCTTTATCGCTTTTTTTTTTAAAAAAGAATTTTCAACCTGCAAAAAAAGGGTATTACAATTTAGGAGAGCTTTTTACTGCTTATATATATATGGGTCATTCTCTGAAAGTGGGAAAGTTTTGGCTGTTGACACTTTACATGATAATTACACAACAATTAAAGGTTATTTTTTATCTATTCGTTCGCCTAAAATACTTCACAGGCACTGCTCTGAAAGTTGTTTTAAAAAA
The DNA here is from genome assembly GCF_001649575.2 of Kryptolebias marmoratus. Classification (NCBI taxonomy): domain Eukaryota; kingdom Metazoa; phylum Chordata; class Actinopteri; order Cyprinodontiformes; family Rivulidae; genus Kryptolebias; species Kryptolebias marmoratus. Next base: position 9,432,542 of record NC_051452.1, on the reverse strand, counting down.
TGCAACAATAGTATTTACACCAAATGAGAAATTTGAGGTTTTGAAAAATAAATATGTTGAAAATCTTAGAACTGCCTCATTGAACAGTGTTATTTCTTCATGTAAAGATGAAAAATGGGAATAAACGTGAATAAATAAAGAACTAAGCTTGAAGACTGTGTTGCAATTGGTTTTTCTCGTTGTGTATTTTTATCTTTACTAAATCCGCAGTTAAAATATGGGCTCTACGCGCAACTGTTTGTGTCTAGCAGCGTTACGTACGATACAGTTTAAATAAAACGGAAAGCAAAGCTTATTTATTTTGCAGCATTTCACCAATAGATGAAAGCCCGGGTCTCACTGAGCCATGTTGGTTTTGCGACATATGGAACAGACATTAATGGATCATAAACATGTCGTCAACAAGGGAGGAAACTCAGTGGAGAACAATGAAATTAGTGTATTTTGATTTTTTTTTGACACACCCCCCCCCCCCCCCCCCCCGTCACACATTATGGTCCCACTTTAAGAGAATGACCCATATTATAGCCACAAAAAAATGTTTTATCATCCACCGCCAAAAGGCAAACAATGTTTTTGTCTGTGCAGCTGATTGTTAGCAAAATATCTCAACTTGACACATTCTAATGACACTTGCAGAAAGTCATCTGTGGATGTCCCTTTAAAAATGATTAATTTGGAATCAACCCGATTCAAGAAAGGTGCTACAGCCAGCTGACACTAAAATACATAAATAAATAATGTTTATAACAGAGCTATTAGCACATCTAATTTCACCTCTGTATCATTAAAATGCAAATAAATCATTAAAACGAACGGCATCATTACAAGGCACATTCACAGCACATAATCCGAGCCTGACATCACTGCAGGACAATATTGCAGGAGATTGTGCATAACGTCATTTTAAAGGTTTGACCAAACAGCTACGGCTCAGTCTCTGGCATGAAAGGCAGTGGGTGATATGCATTCCTTCAAGGACCACCACACCTTTAAATTAAAGCAAAATTACTGATAATTACAGATAAATGTACTCTTTGGCTGATATGCAGTTATGTAGAAAAATACAATTTTTGCTTATTTTACACTCATGAGTATGTACGCATCAACAAGTTTAACTTGTTGCTGTAAAATTAATTTTGCATTCCATTTACACATTCATTTATTGTAAATTATTCGTGTTATTTTCTTTGATAATTGATATGCAAGTCGATTTGTCAAAACTGGTAATGGACATCCTGCAGCACATCTGGCAAATGGTTTTTATTTAGCTTATCAGTTATTTCTTTCAGCTGTTCTTGGAAATAAAATGTTGGGTAGTTCAACTAAAAACACGTTTGGGTCATTTGTTTTGTGTACAGATATAGCTGTAATGTAAATTTGATGCCGTTTAGTTGGTAATTTTATTTGTAGGGGAGCGATTTCTCCTCTGATGCACAGTGAGTGGGAAGACTGCTTTTTATAAGAATGTGAAGCGCTAAAGTAAAAGAAAAACATCAGGACCGCAGAGCTGCGAACAGATGCCCAAAACAAATGACACCCAAACAAACCGATGTCAGCACCTCTGACCCCTGATACGATTTTTGCTGCTTATTCATAAACCATTGTTTGCTACCAGCAGCAGAAAGACATCCGAGAGAAGCTACGAGGTTCAACAGCCGCAACTGGCGTCCACTGAATAAATGAAAGGGAGCCATTTATACTCACATATATCATTTTATATAAATCCAGAAACGGAGGCAGATCAAACGCCACAAGATGCCGAACCCAGCCTAAAGATCCCCAACTACCATTACAGACAGGAAGTCATGTGCTTCCTGTGTGTTTGCTTGCAAAATATCTCATGAACCACTGGACGTACATCTACAACTGGAGTCAACCTGATTCAAGATGGCCACCGCAGGTAATCGAAAGACAAAAACTGAGCTACGATTTGGTGAGGTAGTAGCTGAGTGCCAACACATCATGTAAGACCTTTGTTAAAACTTTGGAATACAAGCCAGCGGGCGATACGCAGCTCGTAAAGAAAAGCTACTTTTCAATTTGTTGTTTTAGGTCAACTAATTTGTAAAATTAAAACTCTTAAACATTGACTGACTTTATGGGTACAAGGCACTGTAGTTCAAGGTTTAGGGTAATGTGACAAATGTCAAAGGTCACACAATCTACATTGAAGACATTGAAGCAGGGGTGTCAAACTCCAGGCCTCACTGTCCTGGAAGGTTTAGGTTTTTCTGGTCCAACACACCTGATTCAAATGGTTTAATTACCTCCTCACCAAATCATTAAGTTCTCCAGAATCATGTTCACAAGTCATCCATTTAAAGCAGGTGTTTTAAAGCAAGAACACGTCGAAAACATTCAAAAAACAGGTGTAGGACTGTAAGAAGTCTCAAAACTGTCCCAGAAATGGACACTTTTTAATAAAAAAAAGCATTTATTTAATTTTCCAGGATTGAAAAGAGAGAGAGAACAATCACCTTGAACTCTTTTGTGAATCTGTGTCAGCAAACACAGGGTGCCAGAACATAAAAAGTGTGGTTTTATATTACATAGACACATCTAATACAGTATACTTAATTACAGAAACATCCTTATTTAAGCCAAATGCTCTCCAACTAAAGCAGGACTAGAGGGGATGCCAGTCTCTCAAGAAGACTTACAGTAAGATTTCAGGGAATAATTGGCACCGACGGGCGTCTGATTAGACGCTTCGCTTGACAGCGATACGCCTCAAGGTGCATCAGGACTCCGAAACCCCTGACACGGACATTAATCAACCGTCTCCGTTTTCTCCGGTGGTTTCAAATGCACACCAGTTAGTGAAACAAATCAGCTGGCTGAATAAAAACGTTGACCAGAGTAGCTAAAACCCACCGCCTGGAGAAAGGTGTCGCTCCCCATTCATTGCCTACTGACACTTTGCGAGGAAGACGCGGTTACTGAAACCATCACCCTTTTTTTAAATGCTTAAACTTAACTAAGCGATATATAAAATCTAAAATTTTAAAATGTTCTCACACAGGACAGACTTAAAGCGTTGGAAGTGTTGGAAGCAGGACTGAATAAAACTAAAATTGAGTCAAATAAGGCTGAATAAGGCTGTGTGTGTAACCTAATACACCCATCAGTGGATTCTGTAAACAGACTGAAAAAAAAATGTAGTTTTTGGCTTATTTTTTGAAACTAAAAGGAGGAAATTTTAGTATTTTTCTTGTTTTTAACACATTCATGAGAGATAAAACAGCTCTCAGTTTTGGTAGTTTCTTTGTAAATGTATGTTTGTTCTGTAACTCTTAGGATGAAGAATCACAGGCCCTTGTGTTTTAGATAATCACTCTTGATTTAGTTATAGGAGCTCTGTTTTAGGTCTTGTGCAGGAAGTTGGATAAAAATTACAAGCCCGATACAATCTGGGTTCCTACATGGAGACATTTTACTAAAAAATAAAATGTTTACAAACCAATCTGAAAGTATACTGCATTGTTTTTTCAAGCGAATGTTGACCTACATGAACAAAATTTCTTCTTTTTATACATTTGCATAAATTATTTGAAATAAAAACAAAGTTTGAAACATGATGAACGATTAAGTGTGTATTCAGAGGACAAATGTGTACTTTTTACATAATTTTTATATCTTAAGACAGCTTTTGTAACAGTTTCCTTCACTAATTCAGACAATCTATGATATGTTTTATTGTTTTTTAATTGTCACACATTTAACTAGAAATACAGACGCAATACTTTAACTAAGCATTACTTTCAAAAGTTAATTTTATTTTACAGATTTTAGCAACCAATGCAAAACTGTTAAAATATACTTTGAATTGTCACAACCCACCAGTAGTTAATAGGGTAAATATTCAAATTAGACTATAATAATAACTAGGGAACCTTTTTGAAATAGTTTGACTCCTCATGCCTCAACAACTACCATAAAGTTTATAATTTAATTTTATTAATATGGGTTAGTTGTGCAATAGCAGGGAATGATTGCTGGGTTTTCACAACTAAAACTTTCCTACTTTGATTGGAGTAACTTCTTGCTTGGCTTGTAATGAGGTATTTAATGCTGGATTCCTAAGCCTCTTTATACTCGGGTGTCGGTGCAGAATCTAAGGCTCTACACCTGTTTGCTGCTCCTAAAACTATTGGTGGTCTGCCAAGCTTGCAGCTTACTTGCTAAGCAGATTAACACAGTTAAATTCCCTGCACGTTTGTTGTGGGTAATAGTTAAAAAACAACAGTAGCCATCATCAATACTCGGGTCAGGCAGCTATGACAACATGCTGCTGCAGCGTGTGAAGCGATTCAGCCCTTGAAAGATCTGCTTTTGTAAGTTTTTATTTTTAATTTTTATTAACCGACGCTCAGGGGAGACATTTTGTCAATAAATGCTTTCAGTTCACAACCTGATTGGAGCATTTACTGTGGCTTAAAGTGTTTGCCCGACTGGTAAGGAAACAAGCAGGAACAAAAGCATTTAAAACTTTTGGCAACATAATAACACGAGCAGCCAGTGTATCAAAGTGCAATATGGTTATGTAGATTAGATCATAATGTTGATGAGCACTGCAAGCACAAGCATTGTGAAGAGGGATGTGAGGGGACCTTATGCTCTTTTGCCTCACTTCATTTACCACATTGTATAACTGCTTTTTGTGTTTTTGTTTTTTGCAAATCACTTTAAAACTAATTTATGCAAGCCAGTCTCTGCACTTGAGAAATCGTTCGCCTAGGAGCATTTCTGCTCATTGGTCATCACACGTATGTATTTGTTGTGTGGTTTGCATGCAGAAGATTTGTGGAAAAGATCAACCGAAGTCAGACTCAGAGCTGCTGATCAGACCTATCATCAGCCACCGGGGCTCAGGGAAAGTATTTTGCTGTTATTTTGTCGGAGCGAAGTCCTTTCATCTGGCAGTGTCATTTTTAAAAGGTCATCTTTCTCCACAAAGACTAAACTCATTAGATTCATCACTCCGACACAAAATGTTTCAGGGGCTCACACAGATGTGTACAACAGGCTGCTAATCCAACTGTCTGGCTGCAAAACATTTTAAGACAAGATTAATATATTTTGGACCAAACAAATCATGTTCAAGTGTTTAACTCTGAATGTTGGAAGTGTTTATTTATTAGTTTTATATAATACACCTTCCTCCAGTTTTTTATCTCGCCCGAGTTGCTTCGTTTTAATATCCAGGAGGTTTGGGGATTTTCAGTATCTCCTATGAATTATGTTTTATGAAAGCACTTACCTCTAACTGTGAGAAATTGGACAAGTTTAAAAAGTTTGTCCGGCTTTGTAGCTGAGTTTCAACTCTGGAAATTATGATTAATTAAATGGAGATCATTATTGCAGACAATGTGGGGAAACCAGCAGCAATTACAGAGTAGGAAATGTTAAATGTAAACCCCAACTGGACCTAAAAACTAACAAAGACAAATGAGAGAAGAAGGCGTTTCGTATTTTCAGAAACTCACTTTTGGAAAATAGGCTTCTTGTTTTGCCTTTTAGGATTCATCTCACTGTAATATTTATAAAGTGGCTCTAAAGCTATGAACTCAGAGTCACTAGAAAGTGTTTAAGATGCTTTTGACCACATTTCCAAAAGTCTAAATCAGTGATCAGCATTCCAACTAATTTACAGCCTCTTTATTTTGGGTCTTCATGTCGTGACTGGAATGAGACCCATGAAAATTACAGCAAAGCAAGTATTTTGCAACAACTATATTAAACCCAACCATGTAATTTATTTCTGTCTTAAACTATAAATTTCTTACTCCCACTCCTAAATATCTGAAAGCAACAGAGGCTATTTAAGAAATTAAGAGAAGGTGGATTTTTAAATGTTGAATTTCTGTCCTCAAGTGCAAAAGCAAAATACTCCAGGTCCTCCTACAATTTTTTTCTTCTCCTCCAATACAACATTGTCAAATATCAACTTGATGTGGCGAGACAATGAATGCTGTGTTCTTCAGAATAAAGACAAAACATTGAGCGTTAACATTCTTATGTTGCTAAATGAGACATTGAATCTCACTGCAAGGCGACGTTTAGTTATCTGCCAGGAAACTAATCGGGAAAAACAGTCACAATTTTCATGTCTTTCTTGTGAAACCACAACATCATGCCCTGTGGGACATTTTGTCTTACGAATACAAGATAAGCAGAAGACAGTTAGTCAGCAGGCTGGTCAATTAGTTGGTTAGACGGCTGGTCCGTCGATTAGTTGGTCGGCTGTTCAGCTACCTGGTCAGTCGGTTGATTAGTCGATCAGTCTGTAAGCTGATCAACCAACTGACCGGCTAGCTGACAATCAATTGGTTGATTAGTCTATTGGTCGGCTGACTAGTTGGCCAGATAGCTGGTCAGTTGGTCGATTATTCCATAGACTGTCTGGTCACTTGATTGGCTGGCTAGTCGGTTGATTAGTCGATCAGTCTGTAAGCTGGCTGTTCAATTGTTGATTAGTCAGTAGACTGGTTAGTTGATTAGTTGGTCGTTTGACTAGATTGTCAGCTAGCTGGTCAGTTGGTTGATTAGTGGGTCAGCTAGCTGGTCAGTAGGTCCATCGGTTGACTAGTTGCTTGTTCAGCTGGCTGATCGTCAGCTAGCTGGTCAGTTGGTTGATTAGTCAGTCGGTCAGCTGGCTGGTCAGTCAGCTGAATAGTTGGTTGGTCAGTTGACTGATTAGTCAGTTAAATACTTTTACTGTTCCTGTGTGGAAATCTCACCAGCACTGCAAAGTGCTCGAAACTATTCTCATTTAAGTGAAAAAAAAATGCACCCCATTTAAAATTAGGTGATCAAAACTTCTACTAATATAAAAATAAAATAAAAAATAAAAAACTACTTTCACGTTTGTTGTTTAAAACACAAGAGTAAATTAAGTATTTACAATAAATGAATACACAAGTAGCATATCAGACAAGTCGTGGTATCATTCTGCTGTTTAAACATTACAAACGCTGCTCGTCTCAGACTGCCGTTTGAAACACTGATACAAGAACACAGCAGTTCTTAAATCAAGCTAATTTACATTGCAGAGCTCTAAACCGCCCGTTTGAGTTTAGCTTATTCATGTCAGCAGCAATAAAAAACAGTGTTACAACAGTCAGAAATCACCTAAATTAATGCTGCATATCATCACGTTGCAAAAACTATGTAGGTCTCCTGCCAGATCTGATGAATGACAGCCTGTCTAGCTGCATGTTCTCCGTCAACCACCGGCTCTCTGAAGACCTGCAAACAATGGAGGGCACATAGACTACTGCAATGCAAGGGTTGCAAAATTGAAACCTGATGGCAGAGATGCAATTTTAAAAACTACACTGCTGCAAACCCCACAGATTCCTACTTTATTAGGTCCAAAAACAGGACAGTTAAATCCAACCTTTTATGAAAGTTGGTATTAATCTCTGTGAAAGAGTTCAAAGTTTGTTTGCTGCACAGGTTATGTTGGTACAGCATTGATCTGTAGACTCTGAGTTTGTTCAAATATATTTTTCCCTTTAGGAATGATTAACAAAAAACAAATTTTATCCACGATTAAAACCTAAAATGAGTGGTTCTTTATTTTGCACAGAAAATAACCCTCACATCCTCTTCTGTTTTTGTTCAACTCAGAACACAACATTCAAAGTGTTTAAAGACACAAACAGGCTCTCCTCTTTGTTTTCTTTTTAAATGCGCATATTGATCAGAAACTCCTTTTCACTCAAGCAGCATCACAGTGCCTCAGTACTCTGCTGCCCTGATTCATTCAACACCCACCCACACTTTCCACTCACAGGATGCCTTGTCATCTCCCTCATTTGAAATTAAACAGCTAGCAGAGCCCTGGCCGACTCTTTTGCCATCTCTCTTTCACGTCCCTGCAGTCCATCATCCGCTCACTTCGGTCCACGCAGCTTTGAAGTTCATAAACTGTGAAGCAAAGGATGGCTGATCTGATGGTCACTGCAACTGAGGCAGAAAGGACCCGGTCAATAAACTCGCAGAGTGAGATGCCTTTTTGCAGAACAGCCGACAGACATTAAAGCCAGGCCTGTAAAATCATGCATCCACACACATTTTACCTTTTGCTCTGACTGTCGTCCTGTCTGAGAGTGTTGACGACTCTTCGGGGATCGAAAAACGGTTGCAAAAATCAGCTCCCACCTCTTAGAATATGAGCAATTATTGAATTTTTTTAAGCAATGAACACTAACTGTGTGAGGTCTTTAGAAAGCATTGTAAACATTTAACTTATCAGTTACCTGTAAAAAAGTGATATTTAGGGCTGAGCTATAAAGAAAAAGGAAATGTCTATTTTGACACTTGTCTTTACTGAAACCACTCCATCACTATCATGCAACAACTATTGCATGTACACATCATGAGGGCTTAGAAAATCAGTATTCAGGCCTAAGCCACAAGCTGTTAAGGGGCTGCTGTTCAGACATAATGAATGTGTTCAAGACCAGACTTCATGTAAAGGGAATGTAGGAAAAAATGAAGTTCACTTGACCTCAATATATTCCCCTCAGCTCCTGAAAATTGCTTTCGCTTTGGTCCTTCCACTTGATATCTTTTCGCCAATCACAAAGAGTCACAAAGATCCACCGAGTGTCCTCTGCGTCTGTGCACCGTCAGCGCTGCTGTCATAGCTACGATTGGGCTTAAAAGCATGATGCACATATGCCAGCTCAGCAGCTGTCACCTAAAAGTGAGGAAGGCCAAAGTATGAAAGGAAATCTGTTCTTGCTTGACACTTTTCAAGTTGCAAGAATGGCAAAACACTCTGGAGTGGTACTGTAGTCCGTTGGGTAAACAGAGGCAGACAAGTCGATGTCTGCAAAGTGCCTATTCTGCAAAAGGGTCCTTGAAAAGGACACCGAATCTCCATTTAGGATGCTAACAAGCTGCAAGCACTAATTACAGAAGACTGCTAAAAGATATATAAAACTCCAACTTTTTTTTTTCTTCTTTTAAATGCAATGACCTCGTTGACAATTTGCAGCAAGGACAATATTTTTTATGCAAACTGAGGGTCAATCAGGAAGTCACGTATATTATACTGGGCCATACTGGAGGGCATTTTCAGGTATGGGATGTCAGCGTGGTATGGAAATGTCTCTGCACAGGCAATATCCAAGCTGCTGCGTCTGGTGCAGTGTGCCATAGCTATGATTTAGAGGACCCCTCACTCAAGGACGTCCGTGAGCGCTCCACGCTCAAACAGGCACACAAAGTTTGACCTGTCACACACAACCTGTACTCAAATTATAAGATTTTGGTTTCTGTCAGAAAGTGCAGAGCCCCTAAATGCAGACTGAATAGTTTAACATTTTGTCTCAAAGTTATGATTCCAGAATTTAAATAAACTGTGGAATATGTCTCCTCATACTGCAGTGGACCATCATGGTTCTTTTTTATATCTGTTCATATATATTTGTGTACCTTTTTTAAATGGTTATTGTGCAGTGTATTATTAGCAAATCATGTTTGCAATGTTTATTTGCTTATATTTTGTGTGAAGATTTTCTTTTTTGTTTTTGTTTTTTGGGGTTAAACAAGGGAAGCTACAGAAAAGTGCCTGTTGAGCACAAACCGTTGTTATGCACAGGGTTATATCCTGTGTTTTCATTTTGGAAAGTGAAATACGATATTTATTTGAGCAATAGTTTCATCTCAAATTACATTTGGAATGTTTTCACCACAGCTGTACAATTTACTTCATCTTCATTGAGTTTTCGGATGACCTTATTAGGGATTATTTCGTGTTATCAGCAAGGTGGATATATGGTCTTCTGAAGTCATTCTTTATACTCGCCTGAGTTTAAGGACATTTGGCTCGCTAGGCTACCAAGAGGATTATCTGGTGCACACCAGATAATATTACATGCCCACAAGAATGCTTAGTGTGAACCAGATACTTTCCCGTGCACATGAGAAACCTATTTTAAATATTTTTTCCACCAACGTCTCCTTGGGGGCTCCATACGTTTTACAAAGTCTTAAAAATTCTTTTGATTTTTTTCTGTGATACACTTAGACTTTGATGAAACTTGCTCTTTAAATAAGATATGCCACCCACACAAGGCCTTGTCACCTCACTTGGTAAAAAAAAAGAATGACACTAGTTTTACTTCCTAACCCAAAAGGTTTTTAAAGAAATCATTTATATAGGTCATGCACATTTAGAAATATTTATACTTTTAAAAAGGATCACAAATGTTCATGAATTAGCTGTTCTGTCAGACAGCAAAACATGAGCAGAAAATGACGAACCTCAATCAAATCTGTGATTTTTGATTCAATAAATAATATATTTAGATCTTACATGCAGTTCTCCAGAGTATTAAGAGCTGAACTTACGCAGCTGTAACATCTGAAAAAAAAAAAAAAGCTCTAAGTAGCTGATACAGAATAAAGGAGGAGATTTCTCACAGCTTATGATTTGGCTTGTGCAAGAGCAGAACCTGCTTTTACCAGACATTTTTAAAATATGTATTTTATGCAGCAGTTGTGATTTTTAATGCCTAGTTATTTTCACATTTGTGTGCCTCCAAACTTTATGTCTGCTATAAAACTGCTCCCTTCCTGCTTGTGAATCATCTTAAAATGGGATTTTTAATACATTAGTTATATAAATATATAAAAACACACATTGGCTCTGGGGATAGGAAAGTATTCACATGGAGATAGACACATCTGCTTTTTTACATTTATTTAAAGCAGATGGTGGTTTATGTGATCTCACAATTCAGCAGCACTTGCTTTCAGCTTGTTCAAGTGGAGCCTGGGGCGAGAAAGGTGGTTAGCCATTGTTGCATAGACAGGTATAGTAATTACATTCTCCTCCATTCAGTCGCTATCTCCATACAACACCAGCAAACCTCGCTCAAACTCCATTATACGCTTACCAAATGGAACAAAAGCACAACATTCAGTGGTTCTGGCACTCCAAAAGAGATAGTAACCTTCTTTGGGGTTACACATCAAATTGTGTCATGGTCGGAAGCTGTAGAGTATTAGTTTTAATTTATGGTCTTGGAATAGAGGTTTTGCGTCAGCCATTAGATTAACATCATCTCGGAAAAAGAGCTCTTGAAAGCCCTTAACCTGAGTATGATTCTTATATTTTTTGCTTGATAATAATAATAAAAAAAAAAACTTGAGTAAAAGGTCCCCTAAAGAGCATGTACAGTGGTTTCACAAAATATTCCGACTCTTCACTATTTTTCAATTTTGTTTTGGAGCCTGACACTAAAATCACTGAAAAGAAAACTTTATAATCTACACACAGACACTAAACTGAAAACAGTTTTATTCAATTGCAAATTTATTAAAAAGACTGAAATGACATGATTATATTTTAAGTATTCAGACTTTGTCCTGAGTTGAAGCACCTCTCTGGCAGCAGTTACAGCTTAGAGTCTGTTTGGGTTCAATGCAAACACACCTGGATTGGGGAATTTTCTGCAATTCATCTTTGTTTTTCTGCTTTCTTCTCAAGCTCAGACCGGCTGGATGTAGACAGTCAGCAGACAGCCTTTTTCATGTCTTTCCTGAGGGTTTAAATTAGGGCTGTGACTGGTCCACTCTAAGACACTCTCAGAGTTGTCTCTAAGCCACTCCTCTGTTGTCTTTGCTGTGTGCTTTGATTCGTTGTTGAAGGGTCCTGAGCCCTGTGGAGCAGGGTTTCATTAAAGATATCTCTGTACATCGCACCAACCCTGACCAGTCTCCCAGTCCATTCTGCTGAAAAACACTCCTACAGCATGATGCTGCCACCACCATGCTTCACTGACTGGACTGTGCTGGGCATAAGTGACGCCTGGTTTCCTCTAAATAATGTAGATAATCTTGTTTCTCACAGTCAGAGTCCTTCAGGTTTTAGGTGTTTTGCATGAAGAAGAGGCTTCCGTTGGGACACAATACCATAAAGCTCAGATCAGTTCTGGTTGTCCTTCTGGAACTTGGTCTCATCTTCACACAGAATCTCTGAAGCTCAGTGAGAAAGGCGATGAACCCCCCGAGATTCACTCTGGCTAAGACCTTTCTCCTTCAGTTGCTCAGCGCGGCCAGGCAACCAGCTCTAAGTGAAGTCGCTCTTCCATTTGAGAATTATGGAGGTCACGGTGCTCTTGGGATCCTTCAGAGCAGCAGATCGTTTCCGTAGCCTTTCCAAGTTCTGCGCCTCACAACAATCCTACTGAATTTAAACAGTTGTAGCAACCTTTATGTCTGCTATAAAATTGCTCCCTTCCTGCTCATTGGGCTGAAACATAAAACTGCAAAAAGTGAAGGGGTCTAAATCCTTTCTGAAGCCACTGAGTATGGTTTTATGTGAAGTGTTAAATCATTTCAAATTGTTATTAAACTATTATTAAAGAAAGACAGGATGATGAGGTCTTGTTTTTTTATATATATGCTATCACATCAAATCAATAAATCTTTTTTTCCAGTAAGATGCTTATAGAAGTTATGATAGAGGACAGAAAAGATTACACCCAGTTCAAAATGTTGAAACTAACTCGTTATTTGGCAGTAACACCACTACATATGACAAATACATCCCAGAAATGCTAAATCTTTAAGAAATAAAGATATGGGATTAACTGCCTTGAGATAGTCTGAGAGAAAAGTTTGATTTCAAAATGTTTCTCAACATGGACATCGCAATTGAATCTTTTAACTGTTATGTACATGTTTAATAAAATGCTCAAAGATTTCAAAGAAATCTTTGTATACTTTGGAAAAAAGCAGAAAAGTTGTCATCTTTAATTTGGGAGGCAGCAGTGCTTTAAAAAGGGAGTCAGTTTCTAGAAAGATTGCAGTGGAAATCATTGCATTTAATAGAAACCTCTGTCAGTCAACAGTTTATTACTTTACCTACAAATAAAATTACAGAGAAATGTTTTTGATTCAGTTAATTTTTGATATTAAAATCATAAACAATGAATTCCTGGACAAAAATTGCTTGAATATTTACTGATTTGAGGCCAAATAACCAAACAATTATCTTTGTAAGGAATATCTGATTTCTGTGAGACTATATCAAATATTTATCGCACCAAAATCAAACCAACATTTTGCAAATTTAAAAACCAACAACACTCCCTGATAACTCCAGAAGCTAAGCAAACCTTCATGAATCCCTCACCTGTCAACAATGAAAACATTTGATGCATTACGAAAGAAACAGAAAACACGACAAAGGAGAGTCCAGAATGGTGAACGACTGAATTCAAGTACCAAACAAGAATGGGGCTCCAAAACGCTACCAATTGGTTTTATAAGATGAATTTTGTGCTTTCACTAACACTCAGTCATGCGCTCAACCCCGAGGTCTGTGTGATTTTCGTAACCGTGTGGCTCTGTGCTACGCAGCTGCAGTGGTAACTATTTGAAAGATGGAACCAATCACATAACAGTCCAAGAAGACTATTCCAAAACAACCAGAGGTAGAGAAATAACATTTGAGGAGATACTCTTTGAGGACAATTACTGTTATCCTTGTTAGAATATTTCCTCACGGGGACCACAAGGACACAAAAGTGCTGTTTTCCTGGTGAGAAATCATTCAAACATCATCTCTTTCCAATAGAGAGTTGGCAAACCAGCAGTATTATATACATATAATGCTGTAGTGCAGTTGACCCAAAAAACTGTCTTAATACAAGTGCACATCTGCAATCTCAGAATGACAACACAAAGAAACCAAAAGAAATCTACGCCTTTGCTGTCAAATGCTTACCGAGGGGGAGAAAAAGAGGCATCAGAATTTTACTTTTCTGAACAGAAATAGCAAGAGTATATCTATAGTATTATTATACTTTTGATAATGGATAAGTAACAGAACATCTCAGAGGAAGAATACTCCGTTCTCGAGTGTTTATCACTCAGATTTGCACTAAATTGCACTAAATTGAACTGTTAGGCCTCAGTAGACAATTCCTAATGAATACAAGGGCGACACACATCTCACGCCGAGCTGCTTGAGAGCGCACAGATGTTAGACTGGAGCCTGAAGTAGCACACAAAGCAAGGCACTTGTCTTGTCTGATGAGAGGGCTCATTTGGAGCTGCCATTAGTAGACATATGATTTATGACTCTGTCTGCGTCTCCCTGCAGAAACCACCGCTTTCACTTCAGCAACACCAAGACAGACTTTCACTCCGCTTCTGTCTTGGAGCTCAAACGCAGCAAAGTGAGCTTTACTGATGTGGATCGATGCTGGGGAGACGGCGCCACATACCATGAGAAAAGTCTTGTTTTATATATAGATGGATGACAAAAAGAAGAGACAACGGTCTGTGTTTCAATTTGGTTTGTAAGAGTGAAAAAGTTTTAGAAGGGTGTTTTCACCAGCTGCTTATTTGGATTATGTTTTTAATGAAGGGAAAGCAATAAGGCTGAGTCAGGAGTGTTCTTAATTTAGGGAGATTTTTGGGAGGGGTGGTGATGGTGGGGGTGTGCATGTACAGTTCATCTTTAGAGTAAGGACATGCATGTAAGATGCAGATGTGATATCAAAAATGACTATTTTGCTATATACTATATTGCAAATATTGAGTCTAAATTAACCATTTCTCGGATGTCTGCACTGAATTTACTTAGCTTTCCCCAGGCGCTTCTAATGCATCAAAGCTCACTCTCCCTCCCATCCAGACAACCCAAGTAGAAAGTTTAACAGACTGCACCTTCAGTTTTGTTTTTCTGGAGCTGGACAGGTGAAAAATCACTTCTGGGGATGGCTTATGTGAAAAGACTCAGTCTCAGTAAAAGAACAAGGTTCATATATGAATGTTTATAGCGTAGATTTAAACATTAATACAGTAACTAAAGGATGATTTTAAAAAACTGCAATACATTTTGTTTATCGTGATAAAGGTAAAAGAAAATCCATCCATGGTCGGGTCTCAGGGCGGCAGGTCCAGGATAGAAATCCAGACCTCCCTTTCCCCAGTGACTCTCTCTAGCTCCTCCTGGGGGATTCCAAGGCATTCCCAGCCCAGAGAAGAAATACAGTCCCTCCAGAGAGTTCTGGGTCTGCCCAGAGGTCTCTTCCCAGTGGGACATGCCCGAAAAACCTCCAAAGTTAAGCATCCAGGAGGCATCCTAATCAGATGCCCGAACCACCTCAGCTGACTCTTTTCGATGTGAAGGAGCAGCGGCTCTACTCCGAGTCCCCCCCCCCCCAATCCTCATGACTATAGGTGAGGGTTGGAGCATAGATGGACCAGTAAATCAAGAGTTTTGCCTTTCGACAACTCTTTCTTCACCACGGCTGATCGAAGCAACGCCCTCTTTACTGAAGACAAGGCCCCGATCCGTCGATCCATCTCCCATCCATCCGGAAACAAGACTCCCAGATACTTTAACTCCTCCACGTAAGGCAGAGACTCACTCCCGACCCAGAGGGAGCATTCCATTCGTTTTTAGTCGCGAGCTTCTCAAGTCCAAAAAATTACCATTAAAATTTTTGGTCACCCAGCCTTAGTACAATTCTGTGCAAAAGTGTTAAACTACCCCTAAATTCTTCTTACTTTGCATCCATGAAGTTACTGTTTTGTAATCTTTTAAAGTGGTCCTGTTCTTAAATTCTCTGGGTTTTCTGAAGTTCCTTTAATTTTTTCCCCCTTTGTACCTCAACTGCTTTTACTCATCAGTCCAGTCTTTGTACATGACCATGACAGCATATTGTGTAGTGAGCACTTTAGATGAAAGAAAAATGTGAAAAGTAGATAAGTGGAGGGCAAAAGAAGTGAATGGCCTAAAAAGGATCTAGAGCAGATGAACAGTAACTCAAAGTCATGTCTTTAAAAAAAACAGGAAAGAAATCCAGTCAAGACCTGACAGGATGTGAGAGACCTTAAGCTGATGGTCTTCTCTATGCCAAGTTTTCAAAAAAACTTATCGAGAATCACTTTGTTGTTGCTAAAATATCATTTTGGGTTAAACTGTGTTTTTCAGAGCTTCAACTGAAGACATGATAAACTGACTTTGTAAAAGGCTACCAGGAATAAATAGTCTACAGATCAAATTTAAAAACTGTTTCCTTGCCAAGTTCTCTGTTATTTGTTAAAACTGGTTCACCGTGAGTTCATCGGGAGTCATACTGCAGGTCAGACTTAAGTGGCTGAAACAAAAACAAATGGTCAGGTACTGGACAGAAAATAGGTGAAAAAGCAGCAAAAGTCAGGAAAAAAATAAACCTTCAGAAAGCTTGAAGAAATCTTGAGCAGAACCAATTTAAAAGACTACAAGAATCTGGCTGCTGGAAAGCAAAGATACAGAAATGAGAAATGACTACTATATTTACAATAAATCTGTTATAGAAGTCTGTTTTGATCATGTTTATAACAATATGTTACTAAAAAACAGCTATAACGTTACAAAAATTAGCCTTTTTTTGGTCAGTAAAGAAATAAAGCAAAGGAGGAGGTGTCCCTCACTCCCCCACTCCGAGAGAAACTTAAAACATGTTTCAGATAGAACAAAAGTTTAAATACTTTTTCTAACTATTGGACCAAATGTACCGTATGGAGAAAAATAAATACAAACAAAAACCAAATCACATTTTCCAGATAGGGAAACCATTTTAAGTTAGTTTGTCTGTGGCAGAGATTTATTCTGTCAGAGAAGATTTAATTTGAAAGAGTTAGATTGAGCATTTACTAAATTCTAATCTTAGATCACGGCTACATGTCTACATCTTTCATAAATATCCTTTAGTGGTTGCGCCTGCCTGCTTTAGGTTTTATTTAACGTTAGGTTTATGTAAAACTGTTTTATCGTGACTCATCTGCTTCCTGAATCAGTTTTAGAGCTGAAAAGCAATCGGTGTGAGTTAAATCGAATGTTCTTCATGTATAGCCAACTGAGTCACCATAAAACCCTCAGGCAAGCTTTTTTATTTTTTTATTTTTTTTTAAAGTCTCTATGTGAAAGCTTCATCTTAAGCTTATGGTTAACGAGAGTACCACCAACGGTGCACAACACGCCCGTCAGAAAATTGTCAAATTAAAGTCCAAAGCATGAATTCCCTCAAACAACAATCCTTAATTCATGCGTCTAGAGTTGGAGCATGGACAAGGTTTTCAAAAGGGTCAACTGTGACCTTGACCTTTGACCTTGAAATCAATAGGGATAATGCCCAGCCCATGAGGTGCCCAACTCCGCAGTTTGATACTCCTAAGTTACACGGTTGCAGAGTTAGAGCATGGACAAGGTTTTCATACAGAGGTAACCTGTGATTTTAAACTGAACGCATGGCCTTGAAATCAATAGGGATTATCCCCTAACCATGAGGTATCCAGCAATGCAGTTTGACTTTTCTATGTTAAAGCATTTTCAGTTTAGAGCTCAGACAAGAAATTGTCCACAGATGGACGGACAGATGGCATCGTAATACATCCTGTCTTAGGACAGGCGTATAAAAAGTCTTTCTGTTTTTTTTTTAATATATACAAATGAGAGCTTATACCTAGGAACTCCACAAACGTGGTCATCTATAACCTCTTATTTCCTGTCAATGTCAGCTTTTTAATTTCTGGACAAAACCTGGATTTGTTCTACTCTGATTTTTATCTCCATGTATCCTTTCTAAACAAGAAGTACCCTCTGGTGGTTGCAGAACCGTGGTTTCAGTTCCTGCCGGGGTGTTCTGCCATGCCACATCTGTCCATCTGTCAAACACTGAGGCCCATCAATCAAGCAGCTGAATGCACTAGAGTGTGGAGTGCGATGAACATCCATTAATCACTTGGAGACGTGGACACCGGCGGGTTGGGTGGGGTGTTTAAGTGCTGTCATGCTGCGATGTGTAAGGGAGATAGGAAGTTATGCACATGATGGGTGATATGTTGGATTCACAGTTCAGCACCAAAGTTGGCGTGAATAGTGTTCAAGGATGAGAATTTTCACAAACCAGGAGTGATCCGATAGCAGCTGCAGGAATGTGATAGATGCTGAACTTTTAAATATTTCATAGCTGGTCTTACAGTATAATCAATATAGTCAAAATGTTTATTGCTAAACAAAATGCCAAACTTTGTTCAGCAAAAGACTCTAAAACATCAGCTTAGGTCTTTGCAGTGTGGTTCTTTAAAAAGGTTATGAAGAATTAATAACTTACCTGTTGTGGATGGCTTTTTGAACAACAGTAGTTTGGAGAAAAAGAGTTTTATAAACCTTTTCATCACTGTCAATTTTACTTTTAAAAGCACAAATGGCAGCTGTAGCACTTCCAGGACATCATATGGTTTCTGTTCGTACAAAGGAACTTGTCAATCCAAATGAGCCTCAAAACAAATTATTTTTATATTTAAACAGTTTGAGATTGGAGTGTTTCAAGACGGCTCCAATCCACTTTGGTATTGGAATTTAATGGGTCTGAGTGAGGCCATCAAAATTAACTTACTTCTCCAAACAGGTTGTTCAAAGAGCCATCTATGACAAGAAAGATAATTGTTCATAACTTCCCTACAGAACCAGATATAAAGCAGTAAATGGTCAAGAAGAGTTGCAAAAAATAAAAAATAACTAAACAACCCTGCACTATTTCCCTATTCTTTACATTGTGGGAATTTTTAGTTTTTAAACAACTCAAAGCAAAAAAGATTCTTATCAGGATTTGTGCTCTAACATGTACTGTTAGTCAAAAATATTGTGCTGATGGTTTGTGGAGCAGAAGACAACCTTGTGCAAAAAAAAAACAATAAGTCCAAGATGACATGGTAATGTTAGTGATTTCTTATGGCATTAATTCTCTGAAAGAAACACCTTCTGATCAATACAATTTAATATCTAAAGAAATGTTTGGAATGGAAATAGCCCCTTCCTGACTTAAAATGCTTAGGCGTACCTCTAAACCTTTGCCTATCTAACGCATGTGGGTCTATAAATATGGAAATTATTCGTGTCCCAAACTTTCCTTTTTGCCCACAGCTCATCTCAACTCTTCCTCTGCATACGAGTGCAAACCCAGTCGTACTCTGTACTTTTCTTGCTCTAAGGAAGAAGAGATGGTGCCGATACACGCTGCCAAACCGCACTAATTTACAAACTTTGTACATTAATTAGGATAAAAGTGGCTGCTAAATAAACAATCTCCTAATCTTTAAAAGCTTAGAGCTCAAAAGGTTCGGAAGCCACGAAGAATAGTTTATGTGCTCATATTATATTTGGCCTAACGCCTGTTTCAGGAGAACACTTGGCTTTAGACCTGACAGAAACGCACATTTCATAAACAGTTGTTGGATTTACCTTCAGGGGTTACTTCCTGCTGGAACAACTCAGCAAAACAGCATGAAATGAACAGCAACCTGTTAACTAACACTCAGGGAGCATTATTATAATGCACCAGAGGGAATTAATGTAGATATTAAAGCCCTCTGGGGTGAACTCCAGCAGAACATGACTGTGGGAGAGGGAAAATACAAGATTTCTGTCAGGAGATGCAGCTGAATGCAGACTTCAGTGAGAACGTGAAGGAAAATGTGAGGGATGTGGCGGCTCAACCGCTTCCAGGTTTTATTGTAAATAAAATATATTTTAATCGTCGTCTCTATCTTTTGTAGTTTTTTGCATTTATCTGAATGGAAAACCCTGCTGTAATTTATTATAGAATGATGATAATTAAGCTCATTAATAAAAAAAATAAGTTGGATTGTCAAACAGGAGAAGCATAGATTTGAAGAGAAAAGATTCAGTTGAAACTTTTCCAGCTAGGAAAAAAAAGAGCAGTAAACAAGAGCAAATTAACCAAATTTGGCTTCTTTATTTTCATTTTTTATCACCTGCCCTGAAGGCAAATGGACGATTTGCCCAAGTCTGAGCACATGTTTGTTTGTCAGTGGAAGATTTTAATGAAACTCCCAAAGTAATCATCAGATGCACATTTACAACTGATTAACCTCTAGAGGCGAACCAATTCAAGATGGCAACCACGGTCACCTGACATTTTTAACTAAGATGACTATAACTCAGCCGATTTTACAGATATTGAGCTAAAACTTGTTGTGGTAGTAGGTGAGTCCTCCCTTATTTATGCTCTGAATACTAACAGCTAACAATATCACCCGAGATTGAAGAAAACATTTTAAGTTTTGACCAAAATGGCTACAACCGTTCTCTTTATAAGATGATCCTACTTGACATGACTCAGGTAATGAAAAGGTTTTCTTTTGTGAAAAATTTAAAAATGTAATGAATGAAATTTGAGTTTTGAAACTGAAAATCTGATGAGTTTAACTGCTTCGGTGTTCATCAATTGATACCTTTTTGACACGTCTTTTAGAAAGAAATCCGTTCCAACACACGTTACTTGGATGAAATTTGTCGTTTTAAAAAAGGTAGAAGACTGAACAAAATCAGCAAAGCGTGAAAAATATTACTAAATTTTACCCAGTGTGTCTGCATTTTCAACCTTTTGTGTGTTTGTTTATAGAAAAGACCTTCTGCTTTGTGTCCACAGGCCAATCGTGGCACAAATGCTTTCATCTCATTGCGTAAATTGTGTCATTTAGCCATTTAAATTACCTGGACTGCAGCTTGTGTGGGGGAAACATTGCAGGAATGTCAAGTGTGGCTTGTGAATTTATTTAGTATGTGAGGCAGACAGTGCTGGGGGAGAAATCTTTTATTAAAGACAGACACACCCCAACCTGATCCAGCTGGTTTGTATAACTGGAGAAAAATGAAGAAGGAGCTCCTTAGCCTGCATTAGTGGGTGAAAATGTCAAATGTGTTTGCACTTCTGTTCATTTGTTATGTTCTTTACATGCATATTTTATTAGTGTCTCTATACTAACAGGGCAATATGCTTCATCCTGAGCTTGTGTAAAATATGTTGTGTAGTGTTAGCCAAGCAGGGTTCATTTAAATGAAAATCGCTTCATAAAAAGTGAGAAACTGATCATTAGAAAAGACGTTACACTCGTCTCATCGATCAGTGAATTTGGCTGAAAAAGGAAGCTTAATAACGTAATAAAAAAAAGTTTGCTATATAGGTAATTCAGTGAAAGTAGCAGTTTTTGAAAAAATTGATTTCACCTGCTGCGTTGCATTTTAAAATTTAAAAGCAAAGAACTGTTTCAGCTCAAACTACGAGTTGTGAATGACTGTCAGCTACTATTAGACTAAATTTTAGCTCAGTATGTAAAACAGTAACTGAGCTACAGCTAATTTTATGTTTGATAAGGTCAGTTGGTTGTCATGGCAACCCTAAATCAGGTTTACTCCAAAGGTTAAGTTGTTGATGTTCATCCAATGATTACTTTGAGTTTTATTAAAAATCCAGCAAAGAGGTTTAATGAAATATTTTGCTAACACAGGCAAAGGCAGTTACAGTATTATGGCGGCAAGCAACAATGCTTAAGCCTTCAACCTCCACAGGTGGTGCATCCAATCACAGAAGGATGTGACCCGACATACCAGTGGCTCATTTGATTTCAAATCATGAAGACCCGAGAGCTGAAGTATTGATTTAAAAAGAACTGAAGTGAATCACATAACACACGGAAAAAAAGTGCAAAACTTTTCCAGTGCCTCACTGCAGCCCTTGGTGTGTAATATTTTCTTTAGTGTATAAATTCTGAAACAAGCCATGAACTTTCCTTAAGGCTTCAAAAGGAGTTAGTTTCTTTCTTTTGTTGTACGCATGTATTGATTCATTTAATTCCTAACGGTCATTATCTAAATAATTCAACTCTGGTCTCTAAAGCCTACCTAGGAGGAAAAACAAGGTCTCTCACAGGATTTGGACCAAAGTTCCCAAGACAAAAACCCAGTGACTTGAGTAATCACTACTTTGCAAACACCGTTACGAAGATTTATGACTTTGTGAGTAGATTTACTCCTAAAAATGTCACTTTTAGTTTTTGCATTTGGTGTTCATCTTTATCACCAATAGATTCAACTTGTTAAATCTTTCAGAAAACTCATGGAAACATGAGTGAAATGAAACTGAAAAGGCTGGATGGTTAACAAAGTTCTTGACAGTTTTGCTGTCTAATAACATCCAATAAAAAAGGTCCAACATTACATTTTCTTCAATAAAAAGCAAACTGATCTGTAAATTCTAAAGTTTTTCTACGAAGTTGGCTTTTATTTTTATGAGGAACGACAACCTTTTGACATGGAGACAATCCGTTTTACAAAAAGAAGAAAAATGGGTCGTTTTTTTTTTTTTTTTTTGTCCAAACCATCGGTTTAAAAATGTGACTGGTTAACCTTCAGCCATCCGATTTTTTAAAAAAAACATCAAAAGAGTATGTGAGACTTCAAAGACTGTTTTGATCTCCACAACAAGATTTTGACCTGATGAAATCTGGGCGATAAACACAGCCAAAGTACGGTGGTCTTGTAGTTTGCAGCCTGCTTAAACCACACAACCTTTTTACCCAGGAGGCCAAAAGTGCTGCTGGCTGCGAAACAATTCAGAACATTTTGAGTGTTGGGAAAAGCTTCCGCTCGAGTTTGATTCGCACTGACATCATATGTTTGTCTTTCAATGAGTCCGAGTCACTTTACCGAGAAACCAAGATCCTTTGGTCATCATTACAAGGATAAAAATGTATTCAAAAGAAACATGATCTCAAACTATAATCTGTTAAAAATCTGCAAATAATTATGTTTTAAAAAGGGAGAAAAAAAATCAAGGATGTTTCAAATAATAAAGAGCAATTCTGTGAAAACAGAAAAAAAAAAAGATAATTTCAGGGAGCAGGTCGGTATTTTCTTTAGTGCGTTGAGTGACATTTCTCAAACAGAGCACATAATTTTCAGCTACTGAAAAACTGTCAGTCACTTTGCTTTGGGTCGTGGTGACATTGGATTCACATGAATTTTTAAAAACTAACTTTTAAACTTTTTCTTGTAAAAAAAAATAATATTACCAGTGGGGGTGGGTTTTTTTTAAACTAAAAATGAGTTCTCAATGACAAAATCAACTATAAATCTCATAATAAAACCAATCAAACTGGCATTTAATAACTGATGTTACAGCTAATAAAGTAATTACTAATAAATGTTTGATAAAACATTACTTTTAAGTTAACTTGACGACTCCTTTAACCTTATAGGAACCATTTCTGTTGTCTGATCTTATATCTAAAAATGCCAATCTTTGTCTTTCATCCAAACCTTTTTTATTTATTTTTTAAACCAGCTGTCACACAATAGACAGGATAACCGTTAGAGCTTAAATGTGTTTGCCCCATACTCAACTTTCATTCTCTTCTATTGACATTACTCTTCTTGGACCAGGACATGTTTATATTGCAGAACATCCATCTGGTGTAAGCCTAAGTGACATTTTTTTCTATGGAGCCACGATGTTGTCATTTATAAATTTGCTAAAAATCTGATTAAAGCACTGACCATGAGTAGTCAAGTTAAATGTATTTAGTACAGCATGTTCAATGAAAGGATGCAGCAGTAGAGCTGCCATAATGTCCCAACAAGCTTCCTGGGACCCAATCCTCTGCTCAATGCTACAAAAAACTACGGTTGATCTATCACACTGTATGTCAAGTTATTTCTCCACAGGATCCAGGTAACTTGACAGTCAAAAACCACGCGCCAGCACACGGAAAAGCAAAAGGCTACCAAACAGTGCTAACAAGGACGCAAGTGGAACAATGGCTGAAGACAAGTCAATAAAACAACTCAAGAAAGAGCGCACAACTGCAAAAAGCCTCTTCACGAGACAAGTGAACTTAATTAAACGTAATGCAAACGCGATGATACAAGGAGAGTTGATGGATGAATTCAACAAACTGTCTGAACTTCTCGCAGAACTACATGGAGCTAATGACAATTATCTGGCTGCTTTGACTGAAGAAGAATTAAAGGAAGAAGAGCCAAGAATGCATGAGTTACAAGAGGAGATTGAAAAATATGGTGAAGATGCTGAGGAGACTTTCAAACTCATCAGAAACAATGTACAGACAACCTTGTGGTCAAAATATGGAAAAAAGGAAGTTCAATCTTCAATCGTGGAAACGGAGGAGATTGCGGAAAGAACAAGTGATCTACGAGTGTTGAGCAAGCACTATGAGAGTTATGTTGTCCACATGGAAATTTTGGAGAGCCGACTAAAAAACACTGTCACTACAATGCAGGAGTGGGAGAGATGGATTCCTGGAGAGGATCGGAGGACTCTTAATGACAGAATTTTCGAACTGAAGACAGTGAAACTCAAACTTGAACTGAGGAAGGCAGAGTTCGTAACGGCAAGGCATGTTTCAGAGCAGTCTGCTGCTAATGGGGGGCCTGCCCCACCTGCAACCGTGTCTGCAGTGGTCAAAATTAAGCCCACTTCACTGCCCAGATTCAGCGGTGATAAAAGAGACTTTCACAGATGGAAAAAAGACTGGGAGAATTTACAAAGGCAGGGTGAACCAACGGGGTCAGCTGAAGTCCGAAAGCTACAGCTGCTGGACAGTGTAGAAGACAAGATAGTGAAAGACTTACGATTGTCAACCTACTCATCATCTGAGGACATGTTCAGGGTACTGGAAAACAGGTACGGGAATAAATCCACAATTGTCATTGAGATCCTGGAGGACCTTGATAAGATACTACCCGTGCGAGGGAATCAGCCTCGCAAAGTGATCGACTTGATACAGTCTGTTGAAAAGGCCCTTGCAGATCTGACAGACCTGAACAGTGTTGGCGCACTAAAAAATCCACTTGTAATAAAAACAATAGAAAGCAAGCTTCCAGATTTTGTGAAACGTGATTGGCTCAATCACATGTTGGAGCCCAAAAATGGGGTACTACCCGACAATCACTTTGATTCACTCCTCACATTCCTTAAAAAACAAGAAGACGTGCTGGAAAGATTGGAACAGTTGAAAGTTGTGGACAAAATGGACAGCACCCCAAGAAAACAGGATAAAAAGTATGCCTCCACCAAGACTACAAAAAGGGAACTTGAAAGTATATGCCACATTTGTGGTGATGGCAAGCATTCAAACAAGCTCTATTTCTGTAGAAAGTTCAAGTCAATGAGTACACCAGAAAAAAGAGCCACTCTGAAAAGTGTTGGTGCTTGCACAAATTGTCTTGGCTGGCATACCGATGAAGGTGACTGTAAGAGCACATATATCTGCAGGAACAAAGAATGCCAGAAAGGGGGTCTCAACAATCACCATTATCTTCTCTGCCCCAAAAGTGCTCAAAAGAATGGAGACAAGAAAAGTAGTGACAGGAAGAGTAATTTGACCTCTGAGCAAGAAGAATTCCTGTCGGAGCTGTCCCCAGATATGGCAGAAAGATGCAGGAAAGCCTTCACAAATGGAAGTGCTCAAATAGGCACCACACCACCTTCACAGCTCACAGCCCAGAATGGACTCGATGAGTTACCAGTCATTTTAATGCTACTAAAAGTTACTGCAAATGCGGGTCAGAAGATTGGCACACTGATAGACCTTGCTTCTGATACAAACTATATCACCCACAAAGCTGCCAACAGACTCCGACTTAGAAGTGAAAGGGTGACATTGATGTTGTATGGTGTTGGTGGAATGACCCTGTCTGTCAAAACAAAGCGGTATCTCCTCAGAGTGCGCATAAAAACTGGACAGGGGTCAGAACGATCACATGAACTGGTGTGCTATGGCTTGGATGAAATCGCCCAGGTGCATAAGGAAGTAGAAGCTGAAAAACTCCACTACTTCTTCCCAGACGTTGAATTGGAGGACTTGCAGCGTCCAAGTGAGATTGAGCTTCTAATAAGTCACCGGGAGGGAAGGTTGGCACCTCAAAGAGAAAAGGTAGTGGGGGATCTTGTCCTGTGGGACAGCCCACTCGGTAAAACAGTCGGTGGTGCTCATCCTGATCTCTTTGAGCATGTTGAGGTGGCTGCACATCACTCCAAGACTCACTTTGCGCGATCAATGCGAGTAGCAGCGGTGAAGTATGAAGAGGTGACAAAGCACCTTGAAACGGATACTGCAATCCCACAAAAAAACTGCCAATACCATGGTTACAGCCAATACCGCAAAGAACTTCTTGGAATGGTGGAGATGGGAGAGCATTGGCGCTTCATGTGAGCCAAAATGTGGTGGATGTCGGTGTGGCAACTGTCAGCCAGGAGGGAAAGAGATGACAATGGCTGAGGAGCGGGAGTTGGAGATCATCAAAGATGGACTCACTTACGTGAAAGGAGATGCTCATGTTGACTCACCTCATTGGGACGCAAAGTATCCATGGACACAAGACCCGCTTTCACTCCCAAATAACAGAGGTGCAGTCCATGCCACATTCTTAAAAACAGAAAAACAACTAAGCAAAGACCTACAATGGAAAGCTGCGTATACTAACCAAGTTCATGAAATGGTAGAGAGACATGCAGCAATCAAACTAACTGAAGACATGAAAAATAATTGGAAAGGCCCCGTTTGGTATGTCAGTCATCTGATTGCCCCAAACCCTCATTCTGTGACAACTCCTGTACGATTGGTATGGAACAGCAGCCAAAAATACAGGGGTCAAAGCATGAATGACATTCTGCTCAAAGGACCAGATGTTCTGAACCCCATCAGAGCTGTGCTTCTCAGGTTTCGACAAGGTGTTCATGCCGCCTTAGGAGACATCAAGAAGATGTACAATTCAGTCTGGCTTGAAGACCGTGAGATGCACTTGCACAGATTTCTCTGGAGGGACAATCCTGAGGATGAGATTGAGGAGTACGCAATCACAAGAGTAAACATTGGAGACAGGCCAGCAGGATGCATAGCGCAAGTGGCAATGAGAGAAACTGCTAAGCTTTCCATGTTCACTCATCTGATCGAAGAACGCAGAGTCCTAGATGAAGACAGTTATGTGGATGACATACTCACTTCCCACAACAACTTTGAAACTCTGGCCAAAATAACTGAGGGGGTTGAAGAAATCTTAAATGCTGGAGGCTTTTTTCTCAAACCTTGGGTTTGGTCATACCAAAGTGGGAGGCAACATGGTCCTGAAGTTCAATCAGAGAACACCCCTCAAGGCAAGAAGCTCATTCTTCCCAATCAAATGAGAGACGAAGACAATAAAGCTCTGGGGGTTGGCTATGATGCACAAGAGGATACACTGTATTTGCTCGCATCGATAAACTTTTCAAAAAAGAAAAAGAAAATGAGGCTTGGCAAGAATCTTACCAAAGACGAGATAAGGACTGAAACCCCAAACCCTCTAAGCCGACGAGAACTACTGAGCCAAGTGGCCGGGCTCTATGATCCCATTGGCTTAGTAGCCCCACTTAAACAAAAAGGTGCAATACTGGTGAGAAGAGCTTTCCAGGAGACTGGCGGAGGGAAAATGACACAGGAGACCTGGGACACTCCACTCTCTGCAGCTCTCCGTGAGGAGGCAATTAAACTCTTCGAAGAATATGTTCTTTTGAATCAGATAAAGTTCACCAGAAGCATAACCCCAGCTGGTTTTAAAGAAGCACCAGTTGCAATAACATTTTCTGATGGGAGTGACCAAACATACGGTGCTGTGATGTATTTGAAGTGGATTACTGCTCATGGAGTCACAGTGAGGCTGGTTGAAGCCAAGGCAAAACTAACACCTCTGGACCAGAAGGGGGAAGCTGTGAAAGCCGAAGTCTGTGGAGCTGTTTTTGCAGCTAGACTCCGCAAGTACTTTGAGAAACAGTTGAGACTGCAAGTGGAAAGATGGTTTCATCTTGTTGATAGCCAAACAGTACTTGGTGCTATCCAAAGGGACAGCTACGGGTATCAGACGTTTTTCGCCAATAGAATTGGGGAGATCCAGAAAACTGCACCCGTGGATGATTGGTTTTGGATTCCGAGCGAACTAAACATTGCAGATATAATCACAAGGGGAAGTTCTGCTCAGAATTTAAAGGAAGACTCAACTTGGCAGAATGGTCCTGACTTCCTAAAACTGCCAACTGAAGAGTGGCCAATGAAATCACCCAGAGAAGTCGCTGCACAAGTAAAGGGCAATGTTGATCGCCTTCAAAGAAAATCTTTCACCCACACTGTCACCAGAAGTCAGACAAAACAAAACAAACCAAATACTGTAATACAAGACAAGCTCACGAGAGGAAGAAAACCAAACACTTGGGTAAACAAACTGATCAAAGTGGAAAACTTCAGCAGTCTCCAGAAACTGATCAAAACTGTGGCATGGGTTTGGAGGGCTGCCCAAATCTGGCTCAGGAGAAACAAAATCCACACACAAGTACTCGGTATTAAGGAGCATCAGGATGCCTTCATGGACCTTGTCCTTGCCGCTCAAGAACACCAAGAAGTTCCTGATCTGACGCTCAAGAGACTGACTGTCTACAAGAACAGGGATGGTGTGTTTATGTGTGGTGGAAGATACCAATCATACTTAGAAGAGAAAACTGCTGTACCCATCCTTCCATTCCAGCACTGGCTTTCGACTCTGCTTGCAAGAGAGGCCCATAAAGCAAACCACGAGGGCATTGCAGGAACTCTCTTGAGGATGAGGAAAAAGGCATGGGTCATCAAAGGTCGGAGACTAGCCCAAAAGGTTGTTGACAACTGCATTGTCTGTCGAAAGTATAAAGCAAAGACTTGTCAACAGTTCATGAGTGACCTTCCACCAGAAAGAGTGAGTCCAGCTCGTCCATTTGAATACACAACCCTAGACCTTTTTGGACCATACACAGTAAAGAATGAGATAAAGAAAAGGACTACTATGAAAGTATGGGGTGTTGTGTTTTGCTGCATGGCATCAAGAGCAATCCACACAGACATTGCAAGTGACCAGTCTTCAGAGGGTTTCCTGCTGGCCTACCAGAGGTTCACGGCACTCAGGGGTCACCCAAAAAAGCTCTGGTCTGACCCAGGTACCAACTTCGTGGGCGCAAAGCCTGCATTAAAAAACTTATATCAATATCTCGACAAGATAAACAAGCAAGAACTTGAGAGTGAAGCAGCGAAACATGGAACAGAGTGGGAATGGAAAATACATCCAGCAAACTCGCCTCACAGAAACGGCGCAGCCGAGGCAGCAGTTAAGTTGGTCAAAAGAGCCCTGTCCAACCTTACTGGTGAAAACACTTTCACATGGAGTGAGTTCCAAACATTCCTCTTCATGGCTGCTAACCTTGTCAACGAAAGACCGATCGACGCCCGGGTCCAAAGCAGGGAAGATTGTATTGAATACATAAGCCCAAACAGCCTTCTCCTTGGACGGACAAGCACAAAAGGTGACATCGCCAGCTTTGACTTCGAAAGATATTCGTTCAAAAGACTCCAAAACATCCAATCAGAGGTGAAGAAGTTTTGGATCAAATGGAGTCAGCTGGCGGGACCTAACTTATTTGTGAGAGGCAAGTGGCATACAAAGGAAAGGAATGTGGCTGTTGGAGATGTTGTTTTGGTGGCTGACCAAAACGCTCTAAGAGGTCAATACAAACTGGGCAGAGTGGTGCAAGTCAATGAGGACTCAAAAGGACTTGTCAGAGATGCTAACATTCAAATCTATCCAAGCTATCCAGTCCCAATCAGACCTACAAACCGGACACAAAAGAAAACTAAAATTCCTGCCACTGTCCTCCACCGTGACGTTCGGCGGCTCATCGTGCTCATTCCGGTCGAAGAGACAAAAAGTGGAGATGGAAATGTGTGACCTCCTTGGGTATCCACCAGGAGCACAAGTGGGAGGTGTTAAGTTAACTTGAGACCCAGTGCCACTACCAGTCATTTCTTTCCTCTCTCCTTTCTCTAATCCGTCATATCTCCATCTCTCTCTCTCTCAACTTGACCCATTTTCAATGTGACCACCAGATGGTGCTAAATCTAGACAAGGCCAGGTAAATGCTCCACCTCCACCTGTACTAATGACACAGGTGTGGAGTCAAACAAACAACCAGCAGGATAGAATGGACACAGACAGGCCACTGGTGAGTCAAATCTGTTAAAAAAGAATGTTAAAAGACATAGTTAAGTGAGTAGTAAAGTAAGTATGTATAAGTTTAGGTTATAGTTAAGCTAAGATACCAAAATTTGGTTTAATTAAAGTGAATTTAAGGAGGAAAGCTGGTCAATCATGTTGTCAAAGCAAACAGTGTAGATCATTGAAGTGACACTATAGGATTGTTGTTGAAGTAGTTAAAATATCTCAAGTTTGTTGTTCATTAAAAGATAAATTAAAGATGACTTTATCAATGTTAAATACTAATAGTAATTTATCCCTTTTCTAGAATGAATTTTGGTTGAATATTTTCCTAAATCATGTGTTTAAAATAGTTTAAAAAGTTGTCTGTAATGATGAAATTGAACATTTGTGGGCTTAGATTGACCATGTCAAGCCTTTATACTGAGTAAATTAAAAGATGAAATATATTGGTTGGTGTATGTTTGGGGATGACTGAGATTTAAAAGCAATTCATTGATTAAAAGTAATTTAATTATGTGAAAAATGTAAAGATAATTATGCTTTAAAAATGTACATTGATTAGATTATTTAAATGATTTAGGATGTTTAAAAGCACTTAAAATACATTGTTTAGAATATACAATATTTACAGTTACAATGATGCAAGTACACAGTACAAAATAGTTAAAAATGTAAAAGACTTAAAGTGAATTAAAAGTGAATATTATTTAACTTTAAATTAGAAATGAAATTGTTTAATTTTTTGTTTCGATCTTCAAAGGTTTTTGACCTGTCACTTCAAAGAAGATAAAAATAAATAAAAAAGTTTCAAGCTGAGTCAAGACTTGCGTCTGTTTGTCCTTGGGTTTTCAAGTTACCTGGATCCTGTGGAGAAATAACTTGACACTGTATCATGCAAAATGGGGACCCCAGTCTGTTCTTAGTATTTGATTTGATGTATTTGTTACAAAGGGCAGAGTGCAATTTAATAAAACACATGGCAATTCATGAATTTAAAAAAGCCAGAATTAACCAAAAAGTTATCGCCAGGACTCTGTAACAGGGCTGCCATCCAGTGTAAAAGGGGCCTTAGACGGACGGGAAATCAACGACTTCCGAAAACTCATAATTTAACTTTAAACTACAAATTATTAACCACTAAATATAACTTTCAAACAATGTAAACTCCTCCATTGTACAGTGATTTTAAAAAAAAGTTTATTTCTTTTCTTTGTAATGGCTGTGCAAAATTGTGTCATTTAATAGCCAGGAGAAAGTGGTGTGCTAAAGGATGGATGTGGAAAAAAGACTGGGCTGCTATTAAAATTAAGAGTGAGTATCAATCATTTGTTAAATATTTCTTTTGCAGACAACTAATACTTTGACATGAACACTTTGGGAATTGGTGTATTAATCTAAAAAGGTACCCCAAGTAGACTCTAGCATCATTACAAATTTCTTTAAAATTGGCTTTGCTTTTCAGACCCAGAGGCCTTTTCGATTTGTTAATCCTACTTTGTTTAGTGTAGATAATTAACTAGTTACAAAATGTCAACTTTTATGTTAGCGAAACTTTTTATCTGTGGCAAATAAAATTGTCTAAAATGTCCACATTATGGCACATATTAATGTGCTCACTAAATATGCATCATTTCATAGTTTGACAATAAAAAATACATTGTTATATCAGACGTTGTTATATCCTCAAAAATCAACCACCACTTAATCGCTGAGCTAACATTTGAAAGCAGGGAGACTTGTCTTGAATATAAGGAATGCTGGAAGACATTTTGCAAGTCTCTCCTCTCCCAGCCTACCCGCCCTCATTGATGTAGCAATTTCACACAAAAATACAATAATAACCAATGACCCAGGCCGCCCACTCCACTGTCACTTCACAAAACTCCCCTCTGGCTAAATACTTGTAAGGTTCAGGCACAAAAAAAAGCCTATTTCTGCTGAAGCCTTGCTCTGCATAAGCCATAGAAATACTTAAGTGTCTTTACAATGGAAGATTTAATGTACAGTTTGACATTCTATCTGCACCGCTGTGGCCGGAGCTAAAATCCCTATCATACTTAGATACTCCCGTTTGAATAGCGCTACAGAAATGCATGCAAAGTTATTTAAAAGCAACTCCACAGCTGAAACACTCGAGTTCATTTTCTCTGGTTTGCATACACAAAGTGACTGTTCTTTGTAGCAGCAACGGTTCATATTTGTTCCGTTTCTCACTAATTTTACAAAAGATGTCGTGACTCAGCCGAGATCCAAGCAATGTCATATTTTTATGCTTTCATCAGCCTGTAAACAACATTTCATACTACTTGAGCCGAAAAACAGAACTCAAGTAAATGCTTTTATTTAGCCTCAAAATAAAGGAACTAAATGTGCACAAAGGTAAAACCCTTAAATGAACACTCTACACTTCCACATGATAGTTTTGATCTTTTCAAGTAGGGAACAGTGACGAGGTTATGAACACTATCTTACCTGTTGTAGATGGCGTTTTAAAAATGGCCTCAGTTGACCAAATGGAGTTTAACTAAGGGCACCAATGCATGAGCACTAACACACGTATTATTATTCTTCTATTATTAACATGCAATTTATACATCAAAACATCCGTCTCAACTGGGAATAGTGTGCTGTGACATTTGGTAGCAGTATGTCATACAATTTAAACAAAAATAGCGACAAAACAGAAGAGAAGTAAACAATGGCAATCAATTTTTGGGCAATCAAGATGAGAAAACCAAGCCCTTGGTGCTCTTTTGTTCAGATGTACTTCAGTCAGAAAATTTAAGGTTTAACCAAGATTTTTTTTCCCCCACTTTTGAAATGTCTTAAAAATTTAAAGCCTTTGCAAACAAACTATTTTTACTCCTACAACTCTTTCTGGTAAATATACAGATTATACATCAAACCATATAGGTTTCTGTCATTTTCCCATCTCCGTCTCGCTGCTATAAGACTTATTGTTTCCTCTTTAATCCTCCCAGAATACAGAGTGGACACCTAAGCTTTTGTCACACCAGTTATATTTTAGCTCAAAGCGAAGAGTCTTTTTAACTTTCATCTCCTACATAAAAGACTAAAAACACACAAAAAAAGTGCTTCTTCTGCTTACGGTTCAAGAATTTTAAAGATTCGCCTCCGTTTTTCCACACAAACCGTTTGAGGCTTACTTTTCCACTCATCAACTTGGCAGTCAGGGAGTGACAGGTGTGCTGTTACCATGGTGACCACAATCAGCCCCTGGCAGCAGCTTTAACATTTCTTTTTATCCATCCATACAGGTCAAAATGCCTAAAATGTAGGCATCTTCGTTTATTGCGAAGTTGAACTTAGAATTTTGGGCAGTAGCTGCATTGGTGCCGTTCAAAATTTCTCCAAAGATTTTTTTCGTTATTATATTATTTAACAAATGGTAAACATTTATAGATTGCTGGAAGAATGGCTCAGTCTATTCAAGGAACAGTGTGACATTTAGAACGATACGCTTCTTTGCTTTCCCGCAGTACTTTGAATTTAACAAAAAAAAAATGGTATCAGTAAATGAATCTGGAACCGGGAGCTTAGCATAAAAATTGAAAAGGAGGCGACTGTTTGTAGGCACACAAAAATAAGCTTTTTGATGTCTGAAATGACCTTCTTTTTGTGATGGCTGAATGAACTGTAGTGAGCCGCTGCTCGACTCCCCAGGGCCCAAACAGACTTATCTCTGTCAACCCCGCCAACCTTCCACTGCATCCATAGTGTTTTAATCTGTTTTTAACAGCTGGATACAGTGATACAGAAAGCACAAAGAAAGATCAGAGAAGTTTAATGCATAAAACACTTCACTGCTGTTAGAAAGACAAAATTGGACATGAGTCCGATGGTAGTCTGGCAGGGCAGTGATTACCTGCTGCAAACGCTTTGTTAAAACATGAGGGGAAAAAAAAAATAAGACTGGCTCAGAGTGACATAATGACAAATAAGTGCATTATCGCCTCGTTTTGTTTTGAAACACTGTTGATTTTATTGTCACTTTGTTGTGGCTGTGCTTTGCTTTGAACGCAGCTTGGCTTCCTCTCTTATCTCCCAGGGCTCCAGAGTGACTCGAGTTGCCAAAACCAAGTAATGAGCCTCAGCAGGAAGAGCGTGTGGTATGTAAAGTGATGGGAGAAGCGTTGCTTCACATGTTTCTTTCTTTATGTGAAAAAACAGAAAGAGCGCAATAATTACAAACTGATTACATTTCAGATAGGACAATGAATTCCTGACATTTTTAAGTAAAGGCCTAATATATATTTGTTTTAGTCAAATCTTGAAAACTGCCTTTATGTATGCGACCTGACTCGATGTAGTGAGACATCTGTTAGAACTCAGTAGGAGTTGGTAATGACTCTCAGCAACAACCACATCAACTTTTAACTTAAAGGGAAAATGGAAAGTGTTTTGAAGCTAACATAAATCAAAAGAAAATCATAAAAAAGGTCCTTGTTTTCAGAGTCTATCATTTTAAAAAATTTACCGTACACCAATTTAAAAACTAAAAGATTGAAAAATTACTTGGGTCTCTTCGGCATTTTCTGTGATCACTCAGAAGTGCGATGTATAAATAGCAAATACACAGAGTGGGGGTGAAATGATTGCAATTAATTCTGTAAACCAACCCAAAACTCCACCAGCTGAGTCATTCTTCAGCTTCCTAAAGGACAAGAAAGTTTGATGGATGTGGTTAGTTTAGCTGCTGGTGAAAACTACAACCTAAAGTCTGGAGACTAGGGGTGTGCCATATTGTCTCATTTACATATAATAATAATATTAATAATTTCACTGAGCCTGACCTGTGCAGCACAAGGCGCTATGTGGTCCACACTTCTTAGCAGTTGGTGGCGGTAATGCTTCCTATGTAGTTGTTTGCCAACCGCCATTAAAACAAAGAAGAAGAAGAAGCGCATCAAATGCGATGTAGCAAACATTGCGGAGAACAACATAGAAAGATCTCTCAAGAGACCTGACTTAATTCCAAAAAAAAAGGAGTCACTTCTGTTGTTTGGAATTATTTTTGGATCTAAGATAGAAGCTATGGATGGATGGATGGATGGATGGATGGATGGATGGATGGATGGATGGATGGATGGATGGATGGATTTATCTTTTTTTGTTTTTGCACTGCAGCCTGTGCTCATTCTGACTCATTGTTCCAGCATGAGTCACATTTAGATAAATGCAGTCTACTCAAAAATTTCTACAATAGCCCATTTGTGGTGACCCTTATACATTAAACCTTCTATATATAGGTCTGGGCTGGCAAAGTGTTTTAATTGCCAGATGGACTGAGCAACCTTACGGGCCATAATGCTACTGGAAGTAGATTTTGGAACAGCCCCTTTAACAGAGGGGTTATAGGGGGGTATAGGCTGCTGTAAGTGAATCTGTCTATAACTGTCAGCTAGAACGAAATCAAAGCGGACTGTTTGACTTAAAAATGAACAAAAGCCCCCAAAATGAATAAAGCTAAAGCAAGAAATCAAAGTGGGAAAATAATCACGTCCCTGTGTAATACAACTCTTGTGTAAATGATTTAAATTGCTTTACTGTGAACGAGTTAGGGAAATGTGGGGCTTGTCCGGACAAATTGCTTAGGCTGAATTTTGTTACAAGAGTAATTTAAAAGATATGACAAAGTTACAAATGCACTGGAGAACTAAGACATTAAATGCAATACTCTTAATAACATTACCAATAGTTTGAAGGGATGCCTGTATGCCAAAGTTTTTAAGCACTCAGAGTAGGTGTTCGGTATGACTCAGCTACTACCACTCCAAAATTTAGCCCAATATCTGTAAAATATCTATATATTTTTGTGTTTGCACAAGTTGACTACCTGTGGCCATCTTGAACTGAGCAACTCTAAAAGTTAATCAGCTGTAGATGTACATCCATTACTTAAAATCTGTCCAGTGGTTCATGAGATATTTTGTTAACAGACATATGAACACAATCAGTTACATGGTCGCCTGCCTTTCGTGGCATCAGACGATAAGCTTGGAGAAGAAGAACATAAGCTTTTAAACAAACGATTCCAATAAAACAGCTGTAAAAAGAAAACTAGATGAAAATTAAAAACGTTTTCGGTGGGTCCCGAGGATGAACTCTCAGCATCGGCTCTAAATCAGTTTATTTTAGTTTCACCCTGTCATTTCACGCTGGAAGACGAAGCCATCAAACACAGCAAGGCTAATGTGTTGTTTCCTCCCTAATGGCTGACTGCTCAGTTCAGATCTGAGCGCCTTTTGAAGTTGCGCTTCCCTCGAGTTGATAAGTGTGACTAACAACCCAACATCGGGCTGCCGCTGAGAAACAGCAATATTGTTAATAGTAATAGAGGTGTTATCTCACTAATGCACTTCAGACTTTACTGTTGCTGGTGGGAGTACGCAGTTCTAAGGGGGGGTGCTGGGAAGAAAATAAAAAAAAACAACTGATTATCGCTAGTGTTACTCTTTTTCTTTTTTTTTTTATGAGGCTAGAGCTCATCTAGCAGTCCCTTTTTATTGAGGAGAAATGAACTGAGCAGAGTCTTTGTGCCTAAATGACAGTAAATCATAAATGATGTCCCTGGAGAAAACTGAATTACACTGAACGGCATTAGTCTCTGTAGGGTCACTGGTTCTCGAACACAAAGATTGTCTCGAATTAAAGAAGCCAACATGTTTCTGTGTTCAACGCTGCCAAGAAACATGATGGAAATCAAAAACGACTGCCTTGTGGAACACAAATATGAGAAACTCATATGTGCAAAATGGGATATTTCAGATTATTTAAATTCTCTTTGGGATATAAACAATTTCACACTTGTTTTTGCTCACCCTCTCTGGACCTCAGCCACAAACTAAAACGTTGTTTTTTTATGCAGCTAATGTTGGCGCAGACATTGTGAGCTCTGTAAGACCAGCTGGTAACCTAAACCTAAAACTCCTAAAGATGCATAATTCCAAAAAAAATATGAGCTCTGTGTCTTGCCAACTGGAAAAACTACAATTGCAAGGATAAAGCAACTATCCTGAAGGAGAGTACAAATAAAAATTAAAAAAATTGCCGTTATCGTAATTATCAAACAGGGACCAGTTCTGTGAAAGCAGAAACCAAGACTGACTAGAAAAACAATGAAGTAGAGACTGGGAACAAAAAAAGGAATATAAAACATTAACACAAAACAACAAAATCCAGCATCGACGCCAGTAAACACCAACTGGTGACCTGCGGGGGTGGGGTGCGGCACTTACAATTTACTCAAGGATGAAAATGTGAAAAAGAAAAATATGTGTATGTGGCATTTAAAATACTTTGTATTCCCTCTTTTAAAACAAATAAGATCTGATCTCATCAGTTTTGTATTCATCAATATATGGGGCCATGTAATTGCCCATGCCTGTGCATATGTGTGTGTGTCTGTTAGCAAAATAACTGACAAACCACTGGACAGGTTTTAAGTGAAACTAAAGGTAATCACTGAACGCACATCTTGATTTACTTCTGGAGTCAACACGAATCAAGATGGACACCACAGCTACCTGGATTTAGCAAACAAAAGTAGCTACAACTTAGATTTTTTGAAGATGTTGAGATGAAATTTGGGGATATATTCTGAGCTCTAACAGCAGGAAATCTTCCATCCATCCATCCATCCATCCATCCATCCATCCATCCATCCATCTTCTTCCGCTTATCCAGGGTCGGGTTGAGGGGGTAGCAGCCAAAGCAGGGAGACCCAGACTTCCCTCTCCCCAGCCACTTGGGCCAGCTCCTCCGAGGGAATCCCAAGGCGTTCCCAGGCCAGATGAGAAACATATGCCCCTTTTCCACGAACCCTAACGGTCCCGGCTCCAATCTACTCGGCTCGCTTTGCGAGCGTTTCCACGGGCCTTTTTCGAGGCCAGCCCCGGCAATTTTTGGCCCTGCTTCGAAGCAGGGTCCAACCGGGCGGCCCTGCTTTCGTGGGTGACGCAAGCTAGCTTCTGTTCACTTATTGGTCGTGGGTGTGGTCAGATTGAAGCATAAGAAGAGCAAAGAAAACACCGATAGACAATTTTGGAACGGTAGCGAAGTAATAGGACTATAAACAACAGCGTTAGCTTACCCTGCAATGTTTGTACCCCAGGCGCTGTAAAGCCTAAAATGTCCAGTGGATAACAGCTGTCCAACTCCGGCATCCAGAGCTTTTCTTCCACTGCGCCTCTCTTCCTGAAGTCTCAGGAAAATCCCCAGAAGCTCAAAAAAACAGCAACAACACAGGGCCAAAGTTGTCCATAGCTCTTCCGTTGTTTACACAAATACGGCTGCACGCGGTGCGGCTTTGGACCCCGCCTCCCCCCTTCCCACCAACACAAGGAGGCGTTCCTCTGCTACCGAGCAGACTGGCGGGTGGAAACGCAACGCATTGTTTACAGAGCCGAGCAGAGTAGAGTGGAGTGGAGCGGGGCTGCTCAAGTAGAGCTAATGGAAAAGGGGCAATAGTCCCGGGTCTTCATCTTCCTCTGGGCCTCCTCGCCCAGACGCGGGTCACCAGGGCCCCACTCTGGAGCTAGGCCTGGAGGTGGGGCACGTTGGCGAGTGCCTGGTGGCCGGGCTTTCGCACATGGAGCCCGGCCGGGCACAGCCCAAAGAGGTGACGTGGGTCCCCCTTCCCATGGGCTCACCACCTATGGGAGGGGCCAAAGGGGTCGGGTGGTGGTGGCCGAAGGTGGGGAACTTGGCGGTCTGATCCTCGGCTACTGAAGCTGCAGGAAACCTTCAGCATGCAAAATGCTAGTTTTCCACTTATATAGCAGCGGATCACAACAAAACTCGAATTACAAACTATAAGTTCAGTCCAATTATATCAATTAGTAAAAAAAAGATTAGTAAGGACATTAATAGACTGTGTTTAAAGATTGTGTGCCTCCCTTTTAAACAGGAAGAAACCTCAAGCAGAACCGGTTCCAGTCGGGCGGCCGTCAGCCTCAACATGCGGGTGGTACAAAGCATTGTGGGGATTTACCGGGTACTCCAATTTGGATCCCACAGATAAGCGCCATTTTGCTCTGAAGATACAACAAACAAGTAAGTGCACAGTTCTGTCTGTGATGGACTTGTTTACAGCTGGAATAGTCTCCAAAAATCAAACAAATTTATAAAAAATAAATAATAAAAAAATTTATAATCCTAACCAAATATCGCTCAACATCCATGTCCAAAACCCTACGGCACAGAAGCCTAGCAGACATGGTTCCAATTAACATGCGAGTTGGAAAACATATTTCCTATGAGGCCTCGTTTAAATTAGTTTAATTTTATTTGAACAGGGAACGTTGCAAAAAGTAATGTTATACAGCAAACAATTCAACCATTGTTTTGCACAAAGGACTTCTGGCCAATGGGTAAATTAAAGACTTGTCCCTGGTGTCAGAACGTGGTGAGAGCGTGGCAAACCTAATATGCAGACTCATCTTAAAAATAAAAACTGATTTATTTAAATAACAAAACTAGAAAACAAAGGGCTGACACAAACTATAACAAAAATCTACAAACAGCAAGGTGAGGCGAGACGAGACAAGGCAAGGCAAGGCAAGGAGGAACCGTGGACAAAAACATCAATACATGGACATACCTGGGATAACGAACGATGAACCGGCGGGGAGGTGGAGAACAAGACCAGGTTTTAAAGCAGAGGGAAATCAGGAGAAGTGGGCACAGGTGAGTAACGAGGATTGAAGACAGGTGGAGATGGGCAAGACAGGAAAGCAGGAGCAGACTAAGGGGAAGTGGGTAATGAGAAACAAAGACAGGAACAAAACCAAAACCCAGAAGACAAATATCAAAACATCCCTAAACACAAGACAAAGCAAAAACCAAAACAAAACTCATGAACTCATTACACCTGGTTAACCCTCTCAAGGCAGACGTTGCAACAACATATCTGATTTTTCCTGTTACTAACTTAATTTGAGCCTGAGAGGGTTAAGGTTTTATGAAAATAAACTAAAATAAAACCGCTAATATTAAAGTTTTGTCTTCCAAAACAAAAAAAAAATGAAAGCAACGATCAAATAAAAGCATTCCTTGAAGGAATGGATGCCACCTGCTGTCTTTTATGCCAGATGTTTAGGTCCTAATTTGAGAAGTTTTAGACACTTTGGTCAAACGTGTATAATCTGTTAGCACTTGGAGCATGCCTTGTGAATGACTGTCAGCTACTACCACGCCAAACTTTAGCACAATATCTGTAAAACTCACTGAGCAATAGCCATTTTTTTAAAATCAACTGGCATTGACGTCCAACTTAAAACCATCTTCGGCTCACTCCAAAAGTTGGGCACTTGTAGAGGACAACTCATTGATTAGTTTCTGTGCAGTGGTTCATGAGATGTTGCTAGCAAACAGACAATACTTGATTCCAATAGTTAATGGAAATGTTTTAAACGTATATCTCACAAGATCAGTTAGCAGTCAGCTACTACCAAACCACATTTTAGCTCAACATCTGTATAACAGAGTTATAGACATTTTTTTGTTTAACAAAATCGCTTTGCTGTGGCATCCATCTTGAATTGGATCGACTCCAAAAGTTTATGTTTTAGATGTGCATCCAGTGACTACTTTGAGTTTTTATAAAAATCTGTCCTGTGATTCAAGAGATATTTTGTTGACAAGCAGCCACACGCAGACAAGGGCAAAACCATATTTAACATTACAAATATACCACAAACTAATACCAAAAAAGAGGAAAAAAGAGGAGATGAGAATATGTAGAAAGGAAGTATTAATATGCATACTAGTCAGAGTTCAAAAATTTGTCTTTAAGGTATTGTTACAGAGAAAATAAAGTATAAAGTCTGTTAACTTTTTATTGTTGCTGCCAAACCACCTCAGACAGCCTTAAAACTAAAAGATTATCCAAATGTTTTGTACTTTGCTGGTTTTTAAATCATTTTACTAACAACCTCTGGAATAACACACATTTAAAAAAAAAAAATGTATAAAATAATTCCCACCGTATACTTTTCAACATAAATACACCTAAACAGGAACACACAAACAAGTCTCACTTATTCAACATTAATAAAAACTTCCTTTTTTCATGAATTTTCAATATTGACGACAAGTTAAAAAGCAAAATTATACATCTGCCTTTCTTTTTATTCTTAGGTGTGACTTTTAATTCATTGTTTTGTGAATTTAAAAAAAAACGTCTTAAAGTGTGGTGTTCTTGAGCTGCATTCACTGCCAATTTTAAACAATACGTCTAAGTTCACCCCTGGCAAAGCTTGGCCCTTCAAACGTATTTAAATTAATACTAACCGACTTTTTAAATTATTACTCATTTAAATAAATACTCTTTATCCAGGTCCACAGCTTTGTGACGGTAGGTACGCTGATTAGCTGCTTGTCTCGGGCCTCCCGCTAGTCAGCTCGCATGAATAGGTGAGGCTGGTTAAAGAGGCTGGAGGATCACACACCCCACTGGAATGTGTTGACTATGATTAATGACCGAGAGGGAGGTTGAAACAGTGATTACACTCCAGCTGGCATGCCTCTACTTTTAACATCAGCCTCTCTTTACTTGTGTCTGGGGGGAAAATCTGTCTTTTATACTGGTGTAATCTGTACATAAAAGAAAGGGGAAAAGACAAGATGGTAGGTGTGAAAAAGAACAAAATAAAAAGAAAAAAATCTACTCAAGCAGCAACCTTTGAGGGCAAAGACAACACGGATGTGCCAACTGTAGCTCCTCCTGTGGGCAGTTAAAGCCGGCTTCAAGAAAAATCTGAATTTGTTTGACTTAAAAGACAACCCTTTTGACAGATACCCATAAAAATTCAGAAGTGACACCAAAGAGTACATGATGCATTGCAAACGTAAAAGAATCTTGACAAAAAGTGCAAGTGTTATGCTTCGAGTGTGAGACTGGGTTTCAGATGAATGATTGTTTCACTCTAAAAAGAAGGACCTTTCTTTCTGGTTTCTTTCTCAATGTGATTAAAACGAGAGAGCTGTCCAAGAGCATCAGGAAGGCTTTTATCTGAATCCAAAGCAATCTTCAAAGATTTTTTTAAAAATGTCATCTCAGTGACTAATGTTATCACAAAGTTTCACAGCCTTAAAACTGATGGGATGCTTCCTGGACATATTAAGACAAATCTATGAAGGTTTGCGTGGATGCAGAAGAAAATGACACATTAAATGAGACTTAGGCAAACCTGTGGGCAATTTGGAGTTGTGCTTTCAATCAAAGCCATATGCTTAACATTGAAAACCAAAAAAAATTCACTATTTAAAGAAAAGACCAAAGATGATGAAGGTTAACTAAAAGCTTCAGGTGAAAATCTTCTCTTTGTGAAAGTAGTTAATCAGTTTGTTCAAAGGTGATCAAACGAAGCTCGTGGTTGTCCTCTTCACATTGGACGATGACCCTGCTACGCCCAACCTGAGCCGTCTAGAGCAGGGGTCTCCATTCCTGGTCCTCGAGGGCCACTATCCTGCATGTGTTACTTGTTTCCCTGCTCCAACACACCTGATTCAGTGGTTAAATTACCTTTTCATGTTCTGCAGAAGCCTGTTAATCACCCATTGGTTTAAATCAGGTGTGTTGGAGCAGAGAAACAAGTAAAACATGCAGGGTAGTGGCTCTCCAGGACCAGGATTGGAGACCACTGGTCTAGAGGAACGCAGCTGGATCACTGCAAATTTGGAAAACCTTCATGGCGCTGCTGTGCTTTTAGCACCATGAAGGTTTTTCTTTCCATTTTCCACATCCATGAAATGCTCTCCTGCATTGTTACCCCACTCAGTACCCACTCAGCATATTTCCTGTGATGATATTACCACACATACCCCTACAATTACACCACACCCCAACCCAACGCTGGAATGGCTCTCTTAGATCACACCAGAAAACTATGTCATCCAAGCATAATTCTACCACCATGGGCAGCACATCTGCGCTAGTTTGTTTCCATGACCTTGCCACAATCACAAATGAAGCAGGCCAGCACAGTCAGTCTTGTTTAAAACTTTTGAGTGTGTGCAGAGCCCAATATCAGGAATATGCTGCCACTCTACCCCACGACGCTGCCAGCACAACGATAAACCACCACGACCTTGATACAAAAGTTTGTGCATGCTCAAAACTCTCCACGCTCTGTCATGCATAATAGGAACCCGACTGTATTCTAAATAACACCTGAAAATCTCAACAAGAACCTGCAAAGTCCATCCACACTCTGGTTGATTTTTTTATGCCACATTGAGGTCACCTTACAAAAGCAAAAAAACATTGTGAGAATAGTGAAGGAATGGATAAAGCTCCTCATTTCAGAGCAAAAATGAGTTACAAAGAAGGATTGGCAATCTTGTGTCGTCTCACTGGATGACCCAAAGCAAGCGTGTCTAGGGGAGAGAGGTGGAATCTATTTTTAGATGTGTCAAGGATATAGAAAATTCTGAATCGA
This sequence comes from Kryptolebias marmoratus, assembly GCF_001649575.2. Lineage (NCBI taxonomy): Eukaryota > Metazoa > Chordata > Actinopteri > Cyprinodontiformes > Rivulidae > Kryptolebias > Kryptolebias marmoratus. The sequence continues at coordinate 9,389,183 of NC_051452.1, read as the reverse complement.
TTTCAAATGTCAATTTTGGTAACATTAATCTGTGCTGCCACAGATTAATGTCAGCAGAATAGTTGCTGTGTGATGCCTTTTGTCCCATAAGAGTTACCATAGCTTCCTATAGTAGAAACCTGCTGCAGTAAGGAAGTTTTTACATCTTTATCTATTCTTCGCTGAACTCTGAAGACTGTAATATTTATCTGTAACTAATAGTTGAAGTAATAACATGACTCTTTAGTAATTTCCTCTGATAAAGAATGCTAATCACATTAGCTTTCCCATTGCATTCTCAATGTGAAGTTAGCATCAATACTAATTGTTGGTCAGCAGTCTGTGATTAATAGGGTTTTACCATAAATTGCGACTATTAGGCATAAAAATAAATAAATAAGTGTTTGTGTTTATCCCATAGTCATTTAGGTTACAAGATAATCAAGATGCAGCAATGATTGTTTTATAAATCACATCGCAGCCCTCTGAATAGTAATCAAATCGAAATGTGAGGCGCCTAAAGAGTCCCACCCCTGGTTGTGGAGTGTGTTGAATAGGTGACCATTTGGACCCAATCAGAGAAATGACTCTTCTTGTAGCTGCATGATGGTAGTTCTCACCACTTTTTCTTCAGCTCTGTAAGTTTACAAGTCTTTAGGCAATAAATTCAGCATTAGTGATTTGTACGTAATTGAGTCTAGAGTCCATCCCGACCTCGTTCCTCAGAGATATTAATAAAGCATTTTAATATTTTTTAAATGTCAGCATATGTTATTCATAACGTCTCTCTCCATCCTATGAATACCACAAAAGGTAGCTTAATAATGCTGTTTACCAGTAAGTCACATTAGGCTGTATTAATCACATCATTATGGCAGAACTTGTGCCTGTATGTTTCAGTAAAATACATGTTACTAGCATTCCTCGAAGGATCGCATATCGCCTACCGCCAGATTTTAAACTCTTATGATGGAAAGGGACAGTTGTAGCCACTTTGGTCAAATCTTAACATTATGTTCTATCTCATCCAAACTACAAGATCCCAGGCAATCTTATACCACATCAAATTTTAGCTCAATATCTATAAAACTTAATGGGGTAAATCTATTTTTGCCTCTGTTGATCAGCTTTGGCAGCCATCTTAAATCAGCCCGACTCCAAAAGTTAATCAAATTTAGATGTGCATCCGATGATTACTTTGACAGTTTCATTAGAATCTGTTCAATGGTTCATGAGATGTTTTGCTGACACTAGACAAATTAACAGCCGCACAGAAACAATGTCGCCCACCTTTCGCCGACGAGCAATATTAATCTGAAGGTATGGATGACAAAGTAAAATCTGTATCACTTTAAACTCTAAAACAATCTGTTTGTGATGCAAAACTAAAGAGCTAAACAACAGGAAGTAGTTTTCTGAGTACTACGATGAGGACAGATGTTTTCCCTGATTAGTTTTCTTCACTTGTTCAGTTAAAGTTTATCAACGAGATTGATACCTACCACGTAAGACAAGGGCTCCTGGCTGCTGTTCCCATGGCAACCGCATTTCTGGCCACTCATTTATGTCTCAGCTCTTTCAAATCTTATAAAAAAAAAAATAAAAAAAAAATCACTTGGCCATACACAGATAAGAGACTGCCAATGAAATAATGTATTCACAGATAAACCGAGGCCTTTTGGAGATAGACTGAAAGGTTCTTTTGTTCTGCAATATGTTCACGGTCAGTCAACACAATGTAGGCTCAGTGATCCATGTCAGTGTGATCTTTTTGGGTTTTCACATGCTCTCAGAGAGGTTTTTTCTTTTCACTCAAAACTTAGTAAATGTGCCAAAGTTTTCTGGCAACTTTATGCACCAAATGTGAAAGTTTGATGTTTTTCACTGAATCCGAGGTCAAAAATAACAATCACATTGACGATACAAAACAAGACAACTGAAAAAGGAACAGGCTCAAGTTGAAGCTTCTAACATGTACACAAAAAAAGATTCTGCATTATAATTGTAATTTTAAGTTTAGGTTCCTATTAAATCAAGTACAAATATGTTTCCATAGGAGTTTATATGGTTACCTTCACTTAAAACAACAGGTCTACTATTTTAACGTTGTCCAAACTAAATCTCTGACTGCATACCAAAAGTTTTGATTTTTTAATTTGAGCATTTTCCTAAAACATAAACTGCAGTGATCCATACATCCAGGGCCGTAGCTACCATTGAGGACACCGAGGTCCGGACCTCAGTATTTTTCTGCTGTGTTTATATTATAAAAAAATTAATCAAAACAACGCTTGAACGGCGTGGTTCTCTGCGTAGCTCCACCACTTTACTGTAGGAGGCGCTGCAACTGTGTGCAGCTGCAGCCAAACTCAATGTCTATGAAGAAGAGTGCAGCTTTGCGTACATTACTGCTAAAATAAAGACCAGAAGAAGAAGAGCGCCACTTACGGTGAAACACAACTGAGGTAACTTGCTTAAAATATTCTCCTTCAATTCCACGAAGCTGAAGCTGGTTTCCGATTGCTGCTTCCGATTCGGAAAATGGCTAAAGGTCAATTCCACCTAATTTTTCACTACCTTCTGCATCTTTAATCTACCACATATCTAGTTAAAAAACTACAACACCTAGACACTTCAAACCTGGACCAAATTATTATGCACTGATTGCAGAACATTTAAAACCAAGTGTGTGATTTGTGAAACCTCAATAAAGGGGTATTTTAGCACTTTTTTTTTTACATCTGGAACTTTTTTTACACTAGAACTGGTCCAGCTCCAAAACTACAACACCTCACTGGAATTTGATAAAAAGGTAAAATCTATGCTAAAATCATGTGTTCTAAATGTGTTCGTGCAGCGTGAACAATCAACATTCATATAAACTAATTCATGTCATTTCAGTGAGTCATCATGGTTGTGCCCTGAGTCCTCTGTTGCTTAAGATGATGCTGATCCCCATGGATTTACACACACACAAATACATGTCATATACACATTCAAGTCACTTGTTTTAAATAAATGCTTCTATTTGAATTAAGTTTTGGTCTTCATTGTAACTGATGTGCAGGGGGATAATGAGTGGTTGACCTCAGTATTTTTTAAAGTCTGGCTACGGCCCTGCACACATCACATATAGCCGTTTTGACAGAAGTGGTGGTCTTTGAAATGTGCACAATGTTTAACATCAGTGAGATAAAACTGAAAGTCAAAAGTTTTCTTCAGCTGCAAGTAAAGACTGCAATTTGAAGCTTGGAGGGGTGAAAACAGAATAAATCTTTGAATAAGGGAATAAAACTAGACTCTGCCCCATAACTACAATCCATTCTTGAAATTTTTTAGTGATTTCTCTTATAACAATGCTGATTATATTCAGCTTCTTTTTACTTTTAACCCTAACAATGTCTTTAAAGTATTTGTCCTTCAAAAGGTGCTTGAAAATGTGTAAAATCCTAAATGTCTGGTAACTTTCTCCAGCTAGATGAGGAGAAAAATGGAGGTTCTTATTTGAGTTCTGGACGACTTGGTCCGTCAGATTGCTGGAAAACTGACTTTCCTTCTCACTTATATTAAACCCACCATTAAAAGCCTCAAGGTGATTTTTGATAGCAATCTGTCATTTGATCCATACAGCAAAAGTGTTGCTCATTCTTGTTTTTTTTTTTCCAGTTAGGGAATACTGGTAAACTGAACGATATAATTAATGTAGAAATGGTCATTCATGCTTTTATTTGTCCCTGCCTCAACTACTGTAATACCATTTCTATTTGTCCCAGTAAATTATCTGCAGTTTGTTCGAAATGTAGCTGCTAAGCTTTTAACCAGGTCCACCAAGGTCTCTGGTGTCACACATTTGCTGATCTCTTTGAACAGACTTCCTGTCCGCTACAGAACTCAGTTCAAGGTTCTGGTCTGGACTTTTAAGTGGTGATGCACCTTTATATCTTGAGGCCGACTGATCAGTTATCTGTCCTTAAATCAAGACTAAAAACTAAGGGTGACAGAACCTTTGCAACCCTAGATGCTCTGAAACTCTTTGCCATCCATGTTCTGTGGACTCAGTGGTTTTTAATAATTTTAGACTAATATTTGGGGAAGGTTCTATTTTGTGTGCTTATATCAGATTGTATTTTAGCTCATTTTTACTTTTTTTTTCTTTCCTCCTTTGTGTATTTTATTTTGATGTGAGGCACCTTGTGATTTTATCTTCAAGGGTGAACTATAAATAAAATTTACTTAAAGAAGAACTGTTGCTAGTCAGCAGTTTTATTAACTAAGATAACTGCTGTTGTCTTTCCTACTTGGCAATGCGCTAACAAATAACACAAACGCGCACACAGGCATTTAAGGCAGCAGACAATATGCATTTCTTCAAGTAATGCTTTCATTTTATAAAAGCCTTGGATACAGAGATAACTGAGATTAAAGCTGCAGCCAGAGGAGGATGAACTTCAGCAGATAAAATGACTGCAGTTCCAATTGTGCAGAGACCTGCTACAGAATGACTGAATTTCCCCCTTAGATTTAATAGGCTAACCATTACTGTAATAATAAAGGTCAATCCTTTAAAACCTGATGGTCTATTATTATATAGGGGTATTATATGCGTTTACATCAATGCGTTACACAGCTAGCCAAAGCTTCAGTATGTCCCAGTCCCCCAAACGTAGTTTATGAAAACCCCACAAAGTCTGGCTCAGCATTTTATGCTACAGTTTGAGAAAAAAAAAAAACCTACACTGTTTTTAGAAAGCAACACTTTATGTACCTCAGCTGTGTAATGTTATTTCACTCTTCCCTTGACAGCTGCCTCTGCTCTCAGTCACTTTTACACCGTTATCTTCCTGCAACAACTCGCCTCCCACAAGATCTCGGAGCCAGACTTTCCCCATGGCGAGACCAAAATGATGTTAGACACGACGCTAATAATAAAGTCTAAGACTGTTAGTCATAAATAAAAACACTTTAATATGTTAGTATGGGGAAAATCATGTGTGGTAACAAAAAAAGTCACTAAGGTGTTGCTGATGTTTTTGCTCATAAATGGGTCCAACTCTTTTTTTTTTTTTTTTGGTAGAACCGGTTCTAAAGTAAGCCACTCATGTGGGCTTGTAATTGTCTTTGGATGATGAATGATCAAAACGAAAATTACAGAAAGCTTGCGCAATCTATCCAAGTGATGGTCAACTGGTGGCCCCCGGGTCATTCCAGGTGGCCTGCAAAGTATTAAACTGTTCATCAAATTACACACAATCTAATCCAGCTATCAGATGAAGTTCAGCTCAGCAAAATTAACAATGACAGTGCCTTAGCCAATCAACGCGCCCACCACACATGATTTTTCTCAATTAGATCCTGAAAGATGGCAGCGAGAGAACATAACCAGTTAAAAATGGAGCGTCTGATTGGCCCAGTAGGATGTGAGAAAAGCTAAAATGACCAAAATCCCAAGTTCACTTTTAACCATTTGGATTTTCTGTTTTGAATTTTAAGGCTTATGTCCAGAAGAGTGGGTTAAAGTCCTGTCACATGATCCTTGTGGACTTCTGAGCGCGGAATAAAGTGACTAAAGATATATTTATGAACTGATGCAGACTTACTTGCTCCCAAAAGAGGACTTAACTACAACTAAACAGAGTAATTTGACTTTGTAAATGTGTTTGAAGGCAACTTTTACGGTCTTAAAAATAAGAAAACTGTACTCTTTCAGGTTTAAGAGGCTGTTAATTTACTGACCCATCTGTTCAGAGCTGTCTAAACTCGTTTGGTCCCCAACATGAATCACCGAGTAATGAGTAAATAAAGTGAGTCTTCTCCGATCTAGATAAATAAAATAGTCAGTAAAATGCTAATAGAGAAGCTGCCATGACGTACGGATCCACATCATGTCCCTCCCTCTTTCCCCGTCAGTGATTTACAGAGCTACATGCATAATCTGAGGAGCAGCACAAGCAGAGAACAGGAGCATAACAGGACTTTGACAGTCGTTCGCTCCCTCCCACCTCGTCTCCACCTCCTCCTCCGGTCACTCTCAGAGGAGTTGTCCCCTGCCCAGTGGCATGTGGATGTGTATAATGGAGATGGATGGCGGCTGGCTCTGCCACATCGCGGAGCAGACGGGCTCCTCCCTAAATGCCTGGCTGCCATCCTCCATCAGTCTCCCAGCGACAGCCTGCCAGAATACAGCACCTAGGTTCGATACTGACCTGCAAGTGCGCTTGCTTACTTCAAAAAGCATAACATATTTTATGTAGAAAGTTGACAACAAGCGTTAAAAGCGACAGCTCCTTTTTGGATCCCTTTTCTCTTTTTTCCTTCCTATTTTAGTGCTGACTTCTTGTAAAACGCTGGAAGGATAACAAGCAGCCAAATCAAAATGCACAACAAGACGTGTTGTCAGAACAGCCCAGAGGTGAAAACTGCAGCAAGAGTGTATTTCTGCAAAGAAATATCCTATAATCCTCTGGGAGGTTGTAAAGCTATTGTCGTTCTCTTCCTATACCTTCCTTCTCTCCGTTTAGTGACTTTCCTGAGCCTGGAGCTGTGTACATGTTCAAACTGTTTGTGTAGCCGGGTGTGTGTGTGTGTGTTTGTGTGTTGTGTGTGATCTGGATGTCTGCAGGAGTTGTCAGAAGCAGTCTGTCTGTAGGGAAGGAGTCATCGCAGATGCTGTGAAGTTCCTTCACTCTGTAGTCCAAGTAGTCAGCCTCAGTCTTGTTTAATTAAGCTGCTGGATCAATAAACGCTTTTATTTTCCCTTCCTGGAATCTCATCTGTTCGGTGCGAGTCAAGCAAAACCAGTACAACCTTCCTTGGATCCTCTGAAACACCCATTAAAAATCCAAAGACGGCAAAGAAAGATGAAAACCAAACAGCTTGTAGTTTATTGGGTAAAAATTGCATTTCTACAGTTGTGGTTCTTGACGACACAAGATAAATTGAATAAAAACTGAAGGAATTACATTTTTTTTTTCCTTTTACAGTCAACAAGTAATGCAATAATTCCTAAAACATCGGTATTCTTAACAGCCTTTGCTCTGTGCCAGAGCAGGGTTTTTTTCTTACTTGAACATGTGCATTTTCTAAAATACAGGTATTTCTGAAAATATCACCAAATCTAATCATTTTAATATAATGCAGCATTTGCAAGGGGATATTTTCAATTGTATGTAATTGTAGGAAAGCGAGTGAATCCTTGATTTACTTAAAACAGATTATAAAGTAAGCATTTTTCACATTTTGTTTTGGGTTTTGTTTGTTTTTCAAGATTTTTAGGTTGCTCAAGCATGCATAAACAGACATCCATGTGGTATTGTATAAAGCTTTACAAAAAGTTGACCCAATCTTCAAAATGTGCAGGACTCCAAGTCACTTTTTTAACTTGCACCCACTATCTGCTTTGCATCAGTTTACAACTATTGCATTTAGCCTACTCAAATAAGTCCTATACTGACTTGTGATATACTGTAAGAACTAAAATCCTTTGTTTTGTTGATAGTCTTCCATAAAACTCCTACACAAAGATAATGGTGCACTGTAAGCACCCCTTCAAACCCATTTGTGTATGTGCGGTGAGCAGTGCCCAGCTTGCCGCAGCACAAGATGGCTCCATGACGGCGCCTTGGTGCATCCAATCAGGAAAAAATAAATAATACGTACTCACATAGTGGAGTTCATGTGAGTGTGTCCACTGTTCACAGTGAGAGGAACACTCTGCGGGATTAATTTGTTTTTTATTTTGATTCTTAGTGCAACTCTCCCCGAAAATGTCAACGCAGTTCTGTACTCCGTCTCACAAACATGGAGGCGGTCTACGGACAGGAGCTGTAGCTGAAAAAGTTTATTAAAGAGGGTTTTAAAGATGCACTGCTGCTTCTCATAGGTAGATGATGCCTGGTGGTGCCAGGGGTTTTCTTTGATAATCTGACAGACATGCACAGCATTTAAGCTGCAGCTAGAAAAAGGATCCACTTCCTGGTTGTATTTTCAGTCCCCCAGCAATCATTGCCAAACATGGCCGGAGTTTCCAGCTCAAATCCACAGCACATACATCTTCCCATGTCAAAGGGGGAATAAAACCTCCTTTACTGTCGGCAAACTGCACCCTCACAGCAAGATGCTGTTTGGCTGGCAAAGCAATTTCATGTGCACGTCTCCCTTTAGAAGGACTTTTTAAAAAAGATGGCAGCACCATCTCTGGTTTGCTTCTGTTTAGCAAGCACAAAAGGCTTGAAAACATTACAAAGTCCACTCACCTGGATTTTAAAAGCAGTAGAGATTTGACTGAATTCAGACATTTTACAGAATGTGGCATTCGCTGGTTGACTAATTGCTAAGAAGAGCTGGAGTTAAGGGTTATTTCTATGTCAAAAACTCATGCTGCATGAAGCCTGAAACCAAGCCGTAAAACAAATAATCAACTTAAAACTATGCAGTAAAGCAACTGCAGCATCAAGCGTTGATGAAAAACTCAAAAATAAATTTCCAGCTCTTTATGGAGGGTCTAAATCAACCAACAGACACTTCACAAAATAAAACAAATTGTGACAAATGGCTTCAAAGATACTACAGAAGAGGCAGTGAAGCAGAAAAGACATTAGAAAAGAAAGATTCCTTAAAGTACAAAAGATGGAAAAATAAGAGTGACCCTGTCAGATATATTTATTATGCTCATTGAAGTTCAACTGATTTAAAACAGCAATCTAAAAGTCGAAAAAATACTCATTTTTTCCCCACAAATAGATCTGATCCATTGGGTGAGCAGTGCTGTGTACTTTCTTTTTAAATATATATTTAATGGAACTGCATAACTCAAAGTTATAAACCAAAGAAAGGCAGAAAATGTACAAGCTACAAATTGTTTCTCTGGATTCATTTCTTTTTAATCCATGCTGCATGAAGTATGAACAACTCAGTAAGGAGAGGATTGTATTTTGCTGCTTGGAAGGATCTGCTATTTTTTTTTTTTTTATCTTCAGTGAATTTGATGCCATTTACAACCTGATTCTGTTCATATAATGAAGTAGAAGGAAATCAGTGGTACTCCAGGTACTTGCCGCCGCTGTTTCACAGCCACTAACTCTGTGGCTAATTAGTCAACATTAGCTGAGAGTGAAAGTGCCAGATGTTAAACATTAACACGTCCAATTGTGCTGCTCCTCTGGAAATCAGATTCTTTAGACCATTGTAAAGTAAAAGAGCAAGCAAGCCTCATTTAGCCGGACAACAGATGGCAACAAAATGGAGCCACACATATCGAACGCTGAAATGTGGGTGGGCTGAAAGGAATTTGGGGGAATGTAAACTGCCTAAAAATTAAGATATTAAAGGAAAGCTTAGCCATAAATAGATTGCCTGCCACCAAAGACAAGAGGCACTAATTTTTGCCTTTTTCTGTATGCTGGTTTGACTGTAGTGCTACAATTTCTCATGAACCAGTTGATAAATTTTAATGAAACTCTCAAAAGTAATCACTGGATCTACACATGTACTACTGATAAATTTACAAAGCCTACCCTATTCTAGATGGCTGCCACACCTAAGTGATCTTGGTAAACACGAGCATCAATAATGCAGCCAATTTTTTAAAGTCATGGCTAAAACTGGGCGTGGTAGTACCTCAGAGTCCTTCCCAACACGTACTTCGAGCATTAACTAATCATGCAAGATTTGCTTTTAAATCTTTGCCAATAACTATTGGAGTCAACTGTGTGTTTGTTAGAATATCATGAGCCACTGGATGTATTCAAATGAAACTCTGAAAGTAAATAATTGAATGTACACCTATAGCTGATTAACATTTAGAGTCGATAGAGTCAAGATAGCTGCCACAGCAATCTGACAGTTTTAGAAAACACAAAAATGGCTTTAACTCAATTAATTTTACAAATACAGAGCTAAACTTTGGTGTGATAGTAGCCGAGCATTACCCACAACATGTACTATGAGCAGTACACATGGCACAATATGTTTGCTTAAAAGTTTGGCTTTAACTGTTGGTGAACCACTGGAAGGATTTGAATTAAACTCAAAGTAATCATTAAATGTACACCTAAAGCCAATTAACTTTTGGAGTAATACCAATTCAAGATGGTCACCAAATTTAGTGAACAAAAATATCTGTAGCTCAGTCAATTTTACAGATATGGAGGTAAAAATCGGTGGTAGTAGTTGAGTCATTCACAATTCTCTTGACTGAGTGCCAATACATCTTCGCAAGGTCTCACAATATTTAAATAGGTTTCACATAACATTAACTGGGTTTGATCAAAATGGCTACAACTCTGTTATTTCTTAGCATAAGATGATTTTAAAAATCTGCCATGAACGGCTGAGGCTAGTATCTATAACTTCAAATAATGGTGGGCCTTAGAAGAAGACTTCACCTCATGGGAAAAATATAAATCTCTTCATTTTATTTATTTATTTATTTCTGTAGCTAGAAAAGTGAACTGAAAGTGAAAGAAGACCTCTCGTATTAGACTGGTGGTGTCGGTGTTTAAATGAGACACAAGCCAATAAAACCCCCGTCTCTTCTTTGGGATTATCCCATCGTTGATGGAACTGACAGGCCGCTTCTCTCCCTGGGATTCGCGTTTCAGACTGAAGACAACTGGCTTCTGGGGAGGTGGATTCAACCGTCCCACCTCATCACTCCCGAACACTCTGTAACCAAATAGGCCCTGCAGGTTTACTGGCAGACGAGCAGCGACACAGAGCTGGAGAGGAGCAAGTGAGGGAACTGTGACACAAACATTACGGCTGAAACCTGTCAGAAAGCCCTTTGTTTGTGGCTGGTGTCTGCGTTTCTGCTTTCATAGATGTCAGAACTGAAAGACTTGCACAGAAGGTCATGGTCTTTTCACTTCGTTACTTTTCAGTTTTTTAACTTAAAGACGTGTAAATTGACGATGTCTGACAAGTTTTGTGGCTAATTAAATCAGTTTAATTGTCTGTATGTGCTCAAAAAGGTGTAAAGACAATATTTAGTCTTATCACACTGAAGGGGTAAACACGTTGAAGATCAAAAGTTTAAAATGTATAAGAATTTCTGCCTAAATAAGCAATAAGTCACTAAAATTTCTACAAAAGTTCAAAATTAAAAGAACATTTTCTTTTGTTTACTCACAAATGTATTCATTTATTCAATTTTACATACAGAGATAATGCAGGTGACACCCACAAGGTGGCAAAAAATACTTAGGACTGAAATGTAGAACTGGCTCAAAAACAAAACATAGACCATGTGTGCACTACCATGGATATTTTATTAAACTCATTTTCCCCTGTCCTTTGTTATAACCAGCGATCTGAAATACCCATGCTGTCCCACTAAGTGACGAGAACGTCAATATTAACATATCAGAATATATAAACAGATTAGACTTATTTTGAGTTTCTCCATTGTGCTCAATAAAATGTCTCCCTAACTACTTACCTACCCGTCTCAAAATGCAGACAGACAACATTAAAGAGTCTCCCAAAACTTTTTTTTCTTGGTCCTTTAATAATGGAGGTTATCAAAGATTTGACCACAGCAGAATCAGGATGACGTCACACATAGTAAAGTCTGTAAGAACTGTAATAAAACTGCTCATGCCTAAGAAACTTCACATTTCCAGTTGACATGAAGGAACCACAAACAGTTAATATAGTTCTCCATTCTGGAAACAGTTTTAAAGAATCAAACATTTTCATCAAAAACCCAGATTGTGTGCGGAGAGGAGGTGCCAACACTGTTGAAAATCTTAGTTTTATTTAAAAAAAACTATTCATATTCCTTGAAGGAATGCTTATCTTTCATGCTAGAGTTTTAAACTAAGATCTTATGCTGAGAAAAGGAGGAGTTGTAGATGTTCGTACATAATTTCAGGGTTTGACCCAACATCATGCAACATTACGAGACGTCGCGCTCAGAGTAAGTTTTGTGGATGAGCAGCTACAACCACACCAAATCCTCGCTCAACATTTGTAAATCCACTGAGTTACAGTCATTTCTGTGTTGCCTAATGTAGATTAGCTGCGGTGGCCATCTTGAATTGGATTACTCTAAAAGTTAATCTGTTGTAGACGTCGAACCATCGATTACTTTTTGCAAGATTCATCAAAATTTGTCAGGTGGTTCAACAGACATCTTGGCAACACGTTTCACCTTCAGCTGCAGACAATGAAGAGGGGAGAACTTTGACGCAACTGACAACTGATGGGCTAATGGCTAGTCCTTTCAAAGTGGGTTGCCATCTTAAAACGGTTCACCAAAACACCAATTTATAAACTTTTACATTGCCAACAAGTTAGCATTACATAGCTATTTACCCTGAATTTTATGGTTATTTGCAGATGCCACTAGCAGCACCAGCAGGCAGCTGTAGCACTTCTTGTGCAGCCTGGGACACTTCCTGTTGGAATAAGATTGTAGTTGTTTTAAAACAAATAATCTACTTTGGGTTGGAGAGCGAACAGCTAGTCTGAGAGGGACCAAATCCAGTCAGATTTAAAGTTTATTTCTCCGAACTGAGGCCTTTCAAAGCTTTCCGCAGAACCCCACTTCAAATATCTGAACTGTCCCTTTTATTGCAGTGTTACTCTCCCAGTTGATTAATGCGTTTTATTTAGCCCGTGCAAGCAATTTCACACAATGACAAAGTTGATTCTGTTCTCTTCTACTTAACCTATTCTGGAGCGGAAACAGTTAGCCAGTTGACGCAAACATTTCTCAGCGTTTTTGCTTCACAAATTCAACTCACTTGCTCAAGTGGAGCGCGTCGGCTGCCAGGGGCCGTGCAGGCACTTCGCCAGTTTAAAGTTGTCTCTGGATCGTATCGGAGTTCATACTGTGATCTCAATGTCAGAGCTCTTGTGGAAAATTGGCTTCACACAGAAATGGGCCTTAACTGGTGTTTCTGTATCATGCACCAAGAGCAGAGAAGCTGTCCTCTGAATGCATCATCATCTCTGTGGGACTCTGCTTTTCATCCACATATGAACCTTCCTCGTTCATATTTAACTCATTTCTTAAAATTACACTTTTTCTCTGCTTGCCAGAAACTTTAAACTCCACCAAGTTCATTGCTTTCATTTATGTAGCCCTCAGCCACTTCCTTTACCTTTCTTATATAATATTTTATTCAAACCTCATGATAAAGTTATAATAAAATGTTGTGATGAATGTTTCTTCTTTATTACTGCCCATCACCGAATGGCAAAGGTAGATGAGATTTTTTTGGTAACTGAATTTTAATAAAACTTGCAGAAAGTAATCAATGGATGCACATCTACAAATAAATGTCAACCTGAGACAAGATGGCCACCCGTGCTAACAAAATGACTCAGTATTTTTCATTATAGAATTACTATTTTCAAACTCTTTGTCTCAAAGGCTTCAAAATGATTTGTAGTGTGTTGGAATTTGCCGATTTATCACCTGGCAATAAGCTAGTTCTGCTTATGAGTGTGTCGGTTTAAAAAAAAAAAAATTTTTTATTTGTTTGGAGTGATGTCATTGGGAATTTCAGCACTATATTAAAAAGTGGAAATCCCCAAGTTTCACAATGGCGCCAAACATTATACGAAGGGATTTCTCTGTGCTACGGAAGCTGGCAGAATAAAATGGTCAATTTCAAAAGAAACTATAAGGTTTGCAAGACACAGGATTATTTCTGAAGACATACCTGTTAGAAAATAATATTTTAAAGGTAGATAAGAAAAATTTGCCATTTTATTTACTGGAATCACTAGATTGCGTCTTGATGGACTCATTTTTTTTTTCCCCCAAAATGTCTTTATTAGAATTTTAACAGTTAAGACAAACCGCTTGAACATTTAACAAAAAAAAAATGCCAGTATTAATAATAGTTTGGTTCAAGTCACAATGAAATACACAACACAAAACAAAAACAACAACATGTCTCTCACATTCTTAGTTCCAATGTAACCCTTCGCATAATCTACGCCTCATCCGTGTACTGAGATATTTACTTCAGCAGTGTATGCCCTTTAATAGAATTGTCTTTGGGAACTGCAGTGAACCTAGTCTTCAGTCATTTGCGCCGTCCTCCTTGAAGTTCAGATGTTGGACATACCTAATAAAGGGATTCCATATGAATTCAAACATATTCTGTTTACCCTTTAATACATATGTAATCTTTTCCAGAGGGAGGGTAGATGTCATCTGCTGTAACCACAGGTTTATAGTTGGTCTATGGGTCTTCCCCCAGGAAAGTGATATACATCTTTTTGCATTAAGCAGACCTAAGTTTATAAAAGTTTGTTCGTTTTTAGTATAGTTATGTCTTACTGGGCATAGTCCAAACACAAACAGCTTCGGATCCATAATTATTTGTTTGGAAATTATTTTCTCAATTGCATCTTTTACCTCTTTCCAAAACATTATAATACTCCTACAGTACCACACACAATGAATCCAAGTTCCTCTATCCCCTGTACACTTTGGACATACATCAGATATTTCCCCATTATATCTGTTGAGGTCCACTGGTGTTATATAAACCCGCATTAACCATTTAAATTGGATCATTTTAAGCGCAGTGTTGATAGAGCTGGTATGGGCCCGTTTGCATGCTGTTTGCCACTCTTCCTCAGATAACTCCAGCTGTAAATCGTCCTTCCAAGCTTTAAGTCTGTCATGAGATCCCTCAGATACATGCAACATCAGTGAATGATAAAACTCTGATATAATGCCTGCCTTTAAACTATCCCCTGTTAACATTTTTTCTAAAGCTGATTTGGCAGGTTTAGCCACCACATTATTCTGACTCGTTCTTATGAAATTTCTGAGTTGAAGGTATTTAAAGAAATGTTTCTTATCTAGGTGGAATTTTTGTTGCAGATCTTGAAAACTCATTAGTATGTCTGAATCTGATACATAAAGATCCCGAATCATCTGGAGTCCTTTGTTTTTCCATGCTTTAAAGGTTAAGTCAGCTCTGCCGGGTACAAAAAATTGGTTACCCCACACTGGGCTGAACAGAGACAAACAGTGTGGCTCATTAAAAATTTTTTTTACATCTCTCCACACGCCTATCATGTTTTTAAGGAATGGATTTTTAGAATGTTTCAAAAGCTTTGATATTGAATCTGAATAGAAGTATGAAGGGAGAGTCACTTTTAAATCCTGAGTCTCCATGTCAACCCAGTGCGGCGATTGATCACTGTAATAAAACATCATAGATCTCAACTGCACAGCATAGTAATACAAATGAAAATTCGGGCAGTTCAAGCCTCCACGGTCATAAGGAAGATATAGTAAAGACAAACGGAGTCTGGATTTCCTGTTGTTCCACAAAAAACGTAACATCTTCTTCTTTATTTGGGAGAAGAATTCAGGAGGAGGCGGGAGAGCAACATTCTGAAATACGTAAAGTAACTTGGGCAATATATTCATTTTTATTGTATTTATTCTCCCAATCATAGACATTGGTAAAGACATCCATCTTTCAAATGAATTGTCTACTTCATTTAATATGAGATTGTAGTTGGTCGCAGCTACCCATTCCAGATCTGACGAGATGTGTATCCCCAAATATTTAAACTCTTTTACCATCTTAAACTGTACTATACTTGATATTGGGTTAATTTTTTCATTTGCATTTAATAAAAGAATTGAAGATTTGGTTTTGTTTATCTTGTATCCAGATATCTCACTAAATGATTTAATTATTTCCAAAATAATTTGTATTGACTGATTTAGTTTTGATATGAAAAGGATCACATCGTCCGCGAACAAGGAAATCCTATGTTCTGTAGGTCCGACAGTGATTCCACTTAGATGTGGGTGTGAGCGAATGGCAATAGCAAATGGCTCTATTGCCAGAGTGAATAATAAAGGCGACAATGGGCAACCCTGTCTGCAGCCCCTATTGATTTTTATCGATCTAGATATATTCTTGTTAGTTATTATCTCAGCTGAGGGATTGTTGTATAATATTTTCACCCATTTTACAAAATTATTACGACAGTCAAATTTTTCCATAACTTGAAAAAGATATTCCCAGTGAACCCTATCAAAAGCCTTTTCGGCATCTAGTGATAGAAGAGCTGAATCTGAGGTACCTCTATTATAATGAATTATGTTTAGTACTCGCCTCACATTATGAAATCCCTGCCTCCCCGAAATGAATCCATTTTGATCTCGATCAATTGATTTTGGGAGCACCTTTTGTAAACGTCGTGCTAGCAGCTTGGAAATTATTTTTAGATCTGAGTTTAGTAAACTAATGGGCCTAAAATTCTCACATTTGTTTGGAGATCTGCCCGGCTTTGGCAAAAGGATAACCATGGCAGCGTTCATTGAGGGGGGGAAATAGTTTGAATGGAAAACTTCTTGAAACATATCTAATAGTGGGGTCAAAAGTCTATCTTTAAACGTTTTATATAAATCTATTGGGAGACCATCTGGTCCTGCTCTTTTCCCTGATTTCATATCGTTAATGGCTTGCCCTAGCTCTTCTTTCGTTATTTCTAGATCCAAGTTTTCCTTGTCTTCCTCTGAAAATTTTGGTATATTTAAATTTGTTAGGAATTGATTTATGTCTTCCGATTTAATGCTTGTTTGTGCCTTATACAATTCTTCGTAGTAGTTCTTAAAGGCTACATTAATTTCTTGAGGATCCTGTAAAATTTGTCCATTTGCTATAATAGATGTAATTGGTTGTTTAGTTTCTAATTGTTTTATTTGCCATGCCAGTAACTTGCCTGCTTTATTGCCCTGTTCATAAAATGTTTGCCTGAGTCGCAACAAACTTGATGCCGCCCTTGAGGCTGAGTATTTGTCATATTCTGCTCTCAAAGCCACTAGTTCCTTTTCTAATTGTTTATCTCCTCTATTTCCTTTACCTTGGATTAACCTTATTTTATCTTCCAATTGTGTCCGAGTTTTTTCAGTTTGTTTTGTTTTAGACGCTGTGTAACTAATAATGTGACCTCTGATATAGGCCTTAAAAGCTTCCCATTTTGTGCATGCTGTCGTTTCTGTAGTATTAAGTTGAAAAAATTTGTCTATTTGTTTCCCTAAGTATTTCACAAAGTTTTCACCTTGTAACCATTTATGCTGGAACTGCCATCTCGGTGGATCTCTTTTTAATTGGTCATCTCTGTAAATCAAGCAACATGGGGCGTGGTCAGAAATTACAATGTTATCATAGAAGCAATCTTGGATTCTAAACTGCAACTCTGTAGAAATTAAGAAGAAATCTATTCTGGAGTAGGTTTTGAAAGAACTTGAATAACAGGAGTATGTTTTGCTAGCTGGATTTTTCTCCCTCCATATGTCCATCAACTTCAGCTCCTTCATCATTCTATAAATTGCAGTTCTACAGTTGTTATGCGATTGATCAATTCCCATTGATCTGTCCATGCTCGGGTGTAGTGTACAATTAAAGTCCCCCCCCATTATGTGGGATCCTTTAAACGTAGACAAAGTGAGGAGTAAATCATCGTAAAATTTACTATCATCCACATTAGGGCCATATATATTAGTTAAAATTAAAGTTTCCGACATTAGGGAGCCTTGAAGTATTAGGTATCTTCCTCTTTTGTCTTTAATAACGTTTTCAATTTGTAATGGTACCGATTCATGTATTAGTGTCATAACTCCTCTAGAATGAGACGTGAACGGTGCTGTATATATATTGCCCCTCCATCTCCTCCTCACATTCAAATTATCTTCATCAAGAAGATGCGTTTCCTGGAGGAATACAATTTTAGACTCCATTTCTTTCAGTCTATTCATGACCTGTTTGACTTTTTGAAGGCGTTGGAGCCCTCTGCAGTTCCATGAAATAAAGTTACATTTTACAATTTGAGACATACATCAGCAAAAGTAGTGGGATGTTTAGCATTGTAAAAATGTGAGACACAACAAAACCGGATGATAGAACATACATCCAACATAGAGAACATAGAAAACATAACCCCCTCCCCACCTCCAAATCCCTTCCCCAAACAGGTGGGGCCCCGCCCACATCCATTGTGACTCCCGTTATTGCCACTAGCCAATCCACAAGTACTGAGGATCAGCTGAACCACGTTTAGCTTATTCTGCAAAAAAGTGCTTCCGCTGCTGCTAGACACAATAAAGATTCCTGCACACTAATATTGAATAGCATTTTAAGTTACTCTTCACATTTAAATGCTTATTGATACCTAAGTTAGGAACCCAAATATGCAGCATATTAGAGACATAAACATGTAACAGACCTAATTAAGTTCGCATACCGTCTGAGGCATTACTTAGTGCTTTGTGCGTCTGGAGCCCTCTGGAGTTTTTTGATAAACTCACTTGCTTCTGCTGGTGTTTTGAATGCCAGTGTCTCGTTTTCGTAAGTCACTAGGAGCGTTGCCGGGTGAGTTATTCCATTGCGGATGTTCAGATTGCGCAGCACCTCCCGGATCGAGTCAAACTTTTTCCTCCGTTGGTGGAGCTCGGTGGCCAGGTCGGGGTAGAAGCGGATCCGTTGATCTTTATAGAAGATATCCTTTTTTTCCCGTGCTACACGGATGACGGCTTGTTTCTCTCGGAAGTTAAGAAACTTCATTATCAAGGCTCTGGGTCGGGAGGCGCCGTCCTTTCTCGGGCCTAATCTGTGCGCTCTTTCCAAGCTCAGAGAGGTCTGCAGCTTCTCACTCCCCAGTGCTTCGGGTATCCACTTTTCCAAAAAAGCACATAAATCTGAACCCTCGGCCCCTTCTGGCAAGTTTACTAGCCTTAAGTTATTCAAGCGAGACCTTGTTTCCAAGTCAATGAGTTTATCTTCCATCGACTTATTTTTAGCCTGTAGGGCGCTCACGCTAGCATGTAGGTTAGCCACTCCGTCTTTCGCGGAGGAAATACGGTCCTCTGCTCGCGACATACGTTCATTATAGTCTTTCATCTCCTGTTTCATATCTTGCAGTGTCACCAGCAGACCATCGAGTTTCGAGGAGAACTCGCTTTTCAATGAATCGAGCGCGCCCAAAATTTGGTCAGACTTACTATTTTCTGAGTCACTCCTTTCTTCTTGCTCGGCCATGTTTTTGTTGGTTTTGCGAGCTTCACCACGGAGGTTGTGGTCGAAAAGCTTTGTTTGCTTGGTTGCCTCTCTTTTCCCTTTGAGTTGTTTAGTCGAGTTAGGCATTATATCCTTTTCCTTACATAAATTTTTCGTGGACAGCTGCTATTTTCCCCTATTAAGCGCAGCAAGCAGCGGAGCGAAGTTCTGCACGTCTTCTTACGTGGCCGCCATAACCGGAAGTCGATGGACTCATTTTTACTCAAATATCAATATTTTTATTATTTTGAGCTGCAGCCTTTCTTCATTCAGACCCATTTTACCTCCACAGGTCACATACTGATGTAGAATTTGGTGTGGTTGTAGCTGAGACTGATCCCCAAAACATATTATGAGGGCTAACAAATCAATCATTTCTCAGATGGTTTATAGTAGATTCTTTCTGCCTGTTAGAAAAATATCTTAACTGGCTGCATTTTTATAAAACATTCTGGAAATATTCATATGTAAATCTACAACTGGATTTGGGAGTCAAGCTGATTCAGGATGGCTATAATTTAGTAAATTTTACTAAAATTTGATGTAGCTGTAGCTCAGAGTCAACTACTCCAAATGCTACACATTGTACAAAATCCTTACTTAAAACTTCAGCATTAAGTGTTGAAGCCAACCCTGTTAGTTAAATATTTTTATGAACCACTGGATGGATTTTAATAACACTAATCATTCAATATACAACTAATAACCTTTTGGAGTCAGCCAAATATGCATTCATTTAGGAAATCTAATTTCAACAATCAAAACTAAAATAATGTTGTAACAAATGTTTATTTTTCCATTTATTCTGGACTTGCTGTTATGTCTTTTAATAAATTCTTACGGTTTGTTAGCGTAGATGTGAAAGCTAATTCAATTCATTAAAATACAGTTCATTAAAAAAGAAAGGTCTTTTGTTAAGATTTTAATGTTTTATCCATTTAAAATAGCACATTGATTACAGCAGTATTATTTGCTCCAACAGCACAAAATATAACCTTTTAACTGCGTAGCTACAAGAAACAAGAGCTTTCATATGTAACAGAAAAATGGGAAACGGAGGGAGAAATAATCATAACGGGGAAAGAACGGATAATCTGGGAGTATAAATGGAAATGTAGCAGCCTGATAAAGATTTTATTACACCTTACCAACAATCCCACTATAAAAAGGTAACTCCATCTTGTTGGAATAACTAGGAATATGAATGCAAATCCTTTTTATGCTTTTTGGGACTGTCAGGTAATTAAAACTCACTGGAGGGATAACCATGCAACCAATGCAACACATGAAATCTTTGGAAGTCAACCGTCTCCGGAAAGTAAAATTTTATTTTTTTGGACTCGTGCCTGAGGGATGGCCAAAGAGAGACAAATATTTGTTTGGTATTCTGTTAGTGGCAGGCCAAAAGGTCCTCACAAAAACATGGCAGTCACTGGAGAGCCCAACGTTGAAGATGTGTTGGACGTACGGGATGGAGAAAATAACTGCAGAGGTAAATTAAAGGAGGAGCCGTTTATCTCACGTTAGCAGAAATGGATGGAGTTTATAAAACCACGTGGACCAGATCTTGACCTGGTTACCTTTGGACATTGCAACTATTATAAAAAGAAAAAAACAACAACATGCAAACAGATGCTCTGTCTTTAATAACTGAATTAGACTTTCATGTTACATTTTTTGCTTAATGCTAATAAAAAAGGAAACAAAAAATAAAAGAAACAGGAGTTTTCATGCCTGAGTTTGGGTTACAAATTAGGAATGGTGTAAAATAAACAGTTCTAACCACCCTTAGCTCTTCAACACCTCTACCAATTACGCATGTTAAAACTTGTAATTCAGGCCCACGCAGCAACTTGACCACACTTGGTGACACTTCTACACGTTTTTTCCCCCACATTGTTTGGTCCCGCTCATTAAACGAGGCTGCCTTTCTACAGCTAAACATCCAGTCTTCTTCAAAACAAGGACAGAAAGATGCTTCGTGCCACAAACTGCACGAGATCGTCAAGGAACTCAAATAATTGATCTGTCACAATATTTTAAAATGTTTTCCTCTGCAGATAATTGTGGCTTTACAAGTTAAAACACATTATGTTTTTGTAAATTGTATTATACTGCCCAACAAAGATGAGTTGGCAAAAAAACTGAACCTAAATGAATGTGCTGAGAGACAGCAGCTGAGTGTTTTTACTCTGGTGTAAAACTATATAATGTTACTACAAACACTATATGGGAATTTATCACACCTAAACATTTCCCTTTTCGTTTAGTTTAAGCTAAAAATGAAATAGCATCAATAAAATGATCATTCTTTTACGTTTTAAATAAGTCCTTCAGCTTCCTTTGAAGTAGTTGTTTAAAAATCAGTATTTTTCTGGTTTTATTTGTTTAGATGATTAACTAGTCGGGGAGGGAGGCATCCACCCACAGTTTAAATTAAAACCAGCCAATAAAAGAAAACTAATGATATTAAAAGATGTTACTCGTCCATTTCCTTTAAAGCAACCCAAAAACAGACGTGAAAGGACAATTTAATCTATTTTGTAATGTTTTCATTTAACCAACGTATATAAAGGGTTAAAGTAATTCTTCTTTAGATTTTATCAGTCCGCCACGTTTATATTAAAATGAACACAATCTGATGCAGAACCTTGAAACTCCCTCATTCGTACGACTGTTTACGTCCCACCGGTTCTTCCTCGAGTGGGAATTAATTAGTTGTAATTTAATATCATATCGCTGATTATGGTGCTTGGATTTGAATAGATGAAATGTTTGCTGTAAAGAGAGGATTCAGATCTTTTGAAAAGGGGTTACATTTTTATTTAAACAAGCACGGTTTTTACGCAATAACTGTTTTTGCAGAAAACGACAAATAAATTCAAAAAAATGTTGCCATCAAAACATCCACGGAGAGCGAGACACGGCATGACAAACACGCCTTGCGAGTAAGTAGGGGAGATTACACTATTTACTAAACTCTCCATGGGGAAAATGTTAAGCAGATCCAATGGATGAAGTAATTCAATTTGAGCCCCTGAATAATAGCATCATTTGCCGTGGAATTAATGTCCGCCACTATCAATCAGCACGGTGAAAGACTAAGACATGCTGCGCCCACCAAGGACACGGGCTTTCTGTGAAATTTACCTCATTTATCAGGTCACTTTACTGTAATCACAACCACCAAGTGCAAGTATTTACACTGTTTTTATAGGAACACATTCAAGGTATTTCCTAGATTTGAAGTGGCATTATTTCTCAAACTTCAGGGACTGTCTGCAGAAACTCAACTTAAAAGAATTTGTCATTTTTACACAAGTTAGAAAATAAAAATGAGCCAAGAAGAATAAAGTTAGACAAACGTACCTGAATTATGTGCCGTTTGGAAGCCATTTTTTAAATTTGAGGACAGCCAAAAAACACTTACTTAAATACTGTCAATGTCTCAGATAACTGGGTTTGTTTAACTGTAAATTAATGTTATTCTTTTAAACAAACATAAAATTTAAGTCAAGTTTACCAGAAGAACAAACGCAAACCTCCACCAAGGCCAAAAGAGTCAATAAAATAAAAAAATTGTGCGATCTGAATCACCAAAAGGTACCAGATTTTAACTCAATTTGTAAAATTCCCTGAGCTATATCCATTTTTTATTAGGCTAAAGCCATATAGCTGCAGCGGACATCTTGAATTGGGTTTACTAAAAACAAAAGCGAAAAGAAATTCGTCCATTAATTTGATATTTTGCTAACAAAGAGGGTTGACAACAATTTTTGCCAATATTTAAGGTAAAAATTTCTTAAGTATATCTGGATTTAGCTCAATATCTAGTTTTGTGATTGCGATGGTTGCCATCTTGAATGGGACCAACTCCAACGGTTGATCAGTACAGACATTCGAACACACACAGGCAAAAACATTATCGCTCTGCCTTCACCTTTGGTGGCAGGCTATAAAAATAAGAGACTGACCTATTAAAAATGGAATCACTCAGTTAACCTGATGGTGTATTATTCCAAAAGGGTTGTTGTCGTTTCGACTTGTTCAAGTTTCTTCAAAAAGGTTGCATTTTATACTGTTCAAACTCGTGACTATGTTGCTGCTAAACAAACAAAACTCCTTCTGCTCCACATAAAAAAAAGGTGGTCTTGTGGTCAAAAGTGAACAAATTTGACGCTCCTGTACGCAATAATGGAAGCAAGCGACACGTTTCTTTGTGAAGAACTGATTTCAGAGACAACCAGAGTCCATTGCCAGCGTCTGCCTCTCGGTGGACCTGCTGCCGAGCATGAAAACCTGCGTTTTTCAGCTTTGAACTAAATAAAACTCCAAACGTAAAGGAACATGCACTGTAATCGGCCAACACAGACAAAGCTCCTGTAAACTGCAGCGATCGTGGCGGAGACGCTCACAGCGCTGGAAGGCGGCCATCAGTTTGACACCTCAAACGGCGTCAGCTGCAGAACTTTTTAAATGAATAAACGCTGATGAAAACTGAATAGAAGGAAACGGGGGGGGGGAGAAGCTGCGAGTTGTTAAGCTGCAGCTGTTTACGGCAGGCTCAGCTCAAATATTGTTTGTCTCAGAGCGTCACAGTGTGCTTTTTCTCTGGCTTTTTATTCTCATCCATCACAAGAAGCTGGTACACATTCTTACAAATAAAAGGCAAACTGTTTCTGTTTAAATATTCTCGCCAGCTGTTAAATTATGCTTTCTTTTGTCGTCCAGTTGCAGCCGAGAGATAGTCAGAGGAAGGGAGCCCAGTTAGGACCGAGGCTGTTGTCTTATTCTCTAAAGACAGTGTTGTGAAGACGCCTGCTGCGAGATGACCGGGTCAACCTTATCACTGACCGAGGATGGCAGGACGTCAAAACATTCCCTGAATCCGCTTAGGAGGAGGAGGATCAGCACTTGTCAAATGACTGACGCTCCCCGAAGCTAGGTTTTTTTTTCCCCAGGACTCAGCAATAGACGGCTTATCAAAAAACAACTGATGTTCAAAAGAGTTAATCATCTGCAGGATAGGTCTGAGGATTCCCAGCTTCACCAACTTCTAATCATCCTCAGAGAAGAGAGGAGGCCCCATTTTCTGATTTTTTTTTTATTTTTATTATTTATTTATCTTTTAACCGCAGTTTGACATTTGCAGTCAGTTCAAGGGTGGCTGGATGCTGTGCAGCCCAGTGGGGAGTCCACAGGCTGGTTGAGGAGTCTCTCTAAAGGTGACCTCTACTGGACTGTCAGTTCATGTCAAACAAAAAAACACCGTTTGAATAATGCAGTTTTTTGAGGGGGAAAAAAAAAGTAAAAAATGTAAAAAAAAAAGTGTGGTTTGTGTCGTATTTGCCCATTTTTCCCCCAGTAGTCAAAAGTCAACCAGGGTGACCCTGAACTGTCAGGGATTTTTCTAGTGGGGTACAGAGTTATGAGTGTTCAGCATCTTACCTGCTTTAGATAGAGTCTTGAATAAATCGTTTTGGGGAAATTGAGTTTTAATTCTGATAGGATAGATAATCCAAGCAGGGCCAACACCAAAGTGGAGCACTGCTGTTCTGAAACGACTCCAGTCTCAGAAGTTTCAAACATGCAGCATGCAGACATTTTATAACAACATTAAATTTGCATTACATGTTTACCGTTCTCAGTCTGGTTGTTCTTCATCAGTCTGTTCAGAATTAAACTGTTTCTGCAAACTGAGGTTGACTCGCTCAGCTTACTTTAACTTTATACGCCGAAACAAAACCTTTGCATCAACAAATGTTCATTGTGCTTACATTCAGGTAACTTACCAACAAATGTTTGATATTTAAAATCAAAATTATGAACAACAAGAATAGAGAGAACAGATAAATGCTGGCTCACTATCTGGCAAGAAACAAGGTAGGGATGGGAAGTGTTTCGAATATTCAAAATGGGCGATTTCAAAGAATTAACACTGCCATCACTGGAGTCTTAAAAAAAGGAGTCCCTGATAGTGACGTGAACCCACTCAGCCTTCAAAACAAGAAAAAACCGAAACAACTCGACGAGTCCTATCGTAGTTTATTTTGAAAGGATTAAAATAAAAACTATGGTAGTGGGTGGGCTCAAGTTTTCTGCCAGAATATGTGCAGAAAACAGATTCCTAACTAGCAGGATTAGCAGCAGGACATGTTTGTTTCAGAGGGGTTCTCAGCTGAAGGATTTGGCATGAGTAAAATAAAATAACCTTTGATTCAACAACGTGGACGCGGCCATTTTTCAGCAAAAACAGGAAACTGCGGCGGCTGTGAAATCAAAAAATCGTGAGCTCAGATTAGCACGCTTTATGATGGCTGCCTCATTTCAAATATTTAAACTATTTTTTTTAGCAAATTTGACGAGTGTTTTTGCTTAAATTGCACGTCCCTAAAACGAGTCAGCATTTCCCTTTTATTATTTAATGCGCTGCTGTTTAATGGTTCATTCAGTGTTTACAACTGCATTAGCAGCTATTAGTCATTAAAAAAAAAATGGATACTCTTATTGAAATGTGCTACACGGGTAAGATTAGTTTTTTTGTAACCTTTTTACAGAAATCCAGATCAAATGAGTCGGAGATAAAACATAAAACATCCCTGGGTTTTAATGAAACTGCTGCCAAATAACTCTCAGAAAATGAAGACAAATAAATACGTGCTACAGAAACAAAACTTTTTTTTAATTTGGTCTCCTAAGTGAACTGTGACAGCTAGAGAATAAATGTACCAGATTCACGGAATCTGTTTTTTTTTCCTTTCGAATCTGTTTATTTCTCCTGGAACTTGTTTATTTCTCGCAAGTGTTGTAAAGAAAATAGCAAGGGATTAGGTTTTTGGTTTATAAATTAAAGTAAGCCAAAGGTTCATTCTCAGTGTGATGCATTGCCGCAGCTGAATGCATTGCTTCTTCGCTCTTAAATATCTTAAAAATCCCAAACGCTCAGAGAGGTTGGATTCAACCTCTGACTGTGGAAACCACTCTGGAGAGTCGGTAGGACTCAAGCTAATTACTCGAATATAGAAACTTGTGTTATTTCATTAATATTTCAGCTGGTTTCACTGGCTCAGGTCTCTGAATTATTAAAGAGGTATTAGTTAGTGTGGGTGAGACCACACTGCTTACAGAAGCGAGAATTTATAAAAGTCAAACCCTGGCTTCCTTCCACTGATTCCACATTATGAAAATTAGACAAGCGTTTCATTTCTGGTGTGTGAAACATGAGCCACAAACTGTTTTCACACCCAGATTGTAACATTTAGCCTTCTTGGGGTTTTTTACAGCTTAAAACTGGGTGAATTTCACAAGGTTTTGCTGCATATTTTTTCAGAAAAGCTATAAATTAACCTATTTATAACCGACTAACTCAGAGCTGTTCTGCCTTTACTTTTATTGTGAAATTTTGGTTCTTTTTTTTGTAGCGATGATGATCTGATTTCCTTCCTTAATTGTTCTTTTTGTTTTTAAAAATTTTGTTTCTTTTCTTTTGATTGCTGTTCTGTAGCATCAAACCCACTCTTCTCAGCTCTGTCACCGTCTTCTCCCAAATGTTTTGGTACTTGGAAATTTGTTTTCCGCTTCATTCGTGACTATTTTTGGTTTTTGCTGCGTTTAATGAAAAGTTATTGTGTTTTGTTGCAACGCTGTTTGGTTTTATGCCTTCAGGGCTACCACATCAAATAAATAGCTCTGCTGTTGGTGCTTAGCTAGTCAAGTTTCATCCAGGCTGAAATAAATAAAACTTCAAACCCCTGAATAGTCATCTCGTGTCACCATTGGAGAAGAAATTCATCCTACTTTCAGACTCACCGTAGCCACGATCTCTGTTCTGCATCACTCGATGTTAAAAACGTTGATTTGATTTTGATTATTTTGATTTCCTGAGCCGTGTTCAGTAAAATTTGAATGTTTTTTTCCTAATATAGACTTCACAACAACTGTAATTACGAAATAAATCATGGTTCCATGTGCTTGTGCATGAAAACAGCTTTTAAACACAGTTAATGTCATTCTGCTTCAAATAGATGCTTTTAAATCTTTTAGGAAACATCTAAATGTTTGTTGTTGTTTTTTTTTCCCCCCTGGGTAAAATAAGGCTTGTAATTACCATAGTTACCTGAAAGGAAGCACAGATGACACTAATTTTAAACAACGGGAAAGTAGATTAATTTATTTTTAAACTATGCATCATCCACAGATTGCATAACGCAACTTCAAATTAAATATAATACACAGAAACTATTAAATTCAACCTGAGAGTTTAAAACATAAGTATATTAGCAGGACCTTCAAATAAATGTTGAAAATGCAGAATAATAATATTAGGATCAAATCTATATCAGCACGTTTGGTTGGAACCAATAAAATATGTACATTTTGGGACAATTGGGGTGAAAATCAGTTTTTTTATTATTATTTTTGGCAGAAGTGTTTTCTAATCTGCACCAGAGCAAATATTTAATCCATATTTCTTTTCTATTTTTGGTCAGAAGATAATACATCTGCCTTAAGAGATTTTACCGAGACGTGAACATATTTTCTGGTTAGAAATGGTGGCAATTAAAGCTCTACATTTCAAAAAGGCTCTTAAAGTCCATCTGTGACTCAACTCTCAAATGAACCTTTTTTTTTTAATTATTACAAACAGGATGTACATTCAGCTGTTCACATTAAACTTATTCACAAATAAACAAATCTGATGATATAGCTGCTGCTCAAGCTTTGTTTGTTTTTTTAGCCTATATGGATATTTATTTCTCTTTAAATGTTGATGACAAATTGAAAAACAGAATTTGTACTCAAAACCCAAACGAGTAAAGTTTGAGTTTCCCGAACCAAATAAAGTTTAATAAGTAATCTTATGACTCATCCATGGAGTGCAGGAAAAAAAAAATAGTTTGAAGATTCGAGAAATGTTAGTTTCTAAAACGTATTGCTGGCATTTGTTATTTATTGTTCATTTCCTTCCATCCCATTGAGGTGAATCAAAGGCAAATGGACTTTTTTTCCCCCATTTAAAAAAAAAAAGCATTTAGTTTCTCAACCCAGGAGCTTTCTTAGCCGAGAAGCAAAAT
Organism: Kryptolebias marmoratus; assembly: GCF_001649575.2. Lineage (NCBI taxonomy): Eukaryota > Metazoa > Chordata > Actinopteri > Cyprinodontiformes > Rivulidae > Kryptolebias > Kryptolebias marmoratus. The sequence continues at coordinate 9,361,087 of NC_051452.1, read as the reverse complement.
ATCTTTAAGAATAAAAACACGCTTCCTTCGATTCAACCCGTTAGGATTACCACGTCCAGGAGGATTAAGAATTTACACCAACCCTTTGCTGTTGTAATTTCTCCTACATGAACAAACTTTAAAAGTTTAAAAGGAAAATATATGGTGAGGAAAGGTTGCTCAGGAGGTGTTATTTGTTTATTTCGAGCCACTTTAAACGCAGAAACCAATCAGGAAAACCCAAATATTTCTAATAATTCTTCCCTTTTTTGTTCACATACTTAGTTTGAGTTTAACACGACCCAATGTGACACCAGGGGACGTCTCGCGTTACTCTACCCAGAATAGGACGAATGAAAACTGCCGATCAAGAACCCAAACAGAGCTTTTACTCCCGTATCAACATCTATTTATAGCGCTGCCCTGCCCAGCACTCCCTTTGTCCCCCCCCCCCCTTTTTTTTGGGGGGGTGACATTTATAAAAGTTTGATTGCGGCGATATAAAACATTACATGTCATGCTCTCATGAATCATTCGTGTCATGGATCACTGCTTTAGAGCAGACCGCTAACAGAACTGGGGGACGTTAATGGGAAGCAACCCCGCCGTCTTCTCGGAGTTTGTTTCCATTCGAGACGCACGCAAAGTGGTAGAGCTGATGAAATGTGTAGGACATAATTAATGTTTTTATAAGAAATTATGAAGGGGGGTTGCTGTTTGTGTCTTTGTGGCCTTGACATTTGTAAAGTTAGGCATCGGATTTATGTATATGTATCTGTTTGGGAAGAAAAAAAAAAAAACTAGCCTGATTTGTGGTTTCCACTCGTTGGAACAGGAAAGGTTAGACATAACAGCGCGGTCAAAGATCTGAAAATGAATGATTGGCTTTCACCGCCGTCATCAGGCGAGACTGGATGTTCTTAACAGGACTCATTTGCAATATGGGTTCAAGTAAAGCCTCACATTAGTGGACTGCCTTTTAAGTTATCACCTTCCTTATTTTGTAACTATGCAGCGAAAAGATTTATATGCAATTTAAATACCTAAAGAGCAGCTCAATACAAAGACTAAGGGATTTAAGGAAGCAAAACTACAAAGATACTTAAATAAGGTTTAGAATATCACAGTTTAAATCAATAAGTGTCCACACTGAGAATAAATTAAAGGTTCAGACATCTGCCTTTAATGACAGAATCTTTATCCAAATCACTACCTTTATTATCTGATTTTATTCTCCTTTTTACATATTTTTTTGGTTGAAAATGCACTAAACATTTACTTCTGGGCAACATAATTTCATGGCGAGTCGTAGGAGTTCAGAGGACTAAATTCATGCTCACAGCAGGAGGTAAAGAGAAAATTAAAAGTATATATATTACGATCTTGATGCAGATTTGAACATTGTTTATGCTAAAAACAAAGAAAAAAGGAGCAAAATAAAAACAACATCTATAAAGAACCACGTTCAGCGTAGTACAAACACAGCAAACAACTTTAATTGTCTAATTAAATTTAATAACTTATATTTGTGAAACAAATAATGAGCCAAAGGGCTTACTAATTTCTTTGTGACTAATTTAATTTAGCGTTTTTTTGTTGTTATTTAATTGGTTTTGTGTCTGACAGTTCCTGTGCTTTTCTGTGTTTGTACAGTTGTATCCTGCCTCATCCTGTACAGAAGAACAAAAACGTGAATTTTTCTAAATTCTCTTTCGGCTGTTCCATTTTCAGGTGTCTCCACAGCGAGTCATCCTCCATCTAACTCTGTCTTCTGCGTCCTTTGTCCAACTACCTCCATGTCCTCTCTAACTGTTTGATTACGGTTCTTTTTATTTATTCATTCGCACTCGTTTCCTGAACCTGTTTGTTGAGGTCTTTGTGAAGTGGGCCTGCCTTTTCAGAGATGACAGATACCATCAGGCTGGTATCTGAAGATGTTAGAGGACAGAGAAACATCTTTTGTTAAATTCTCCGAGTCATTCCTGGGCGGTTTTTGCAGGACACGATGTTGTCCTGTCCAGGTGGAACGGCTAAAGTGTTTGATTTCTCAAATTATTTGATTTCCTCCACCAATGTGTCTGAGTACATCTGAGAAACAGCAATATATAAAACCTTAAAACTAAAAGATGTACTCATTTATAACTTTCCATTGCTACAAACCACATGTGAGGAAAATATGAACTGCGAGGGAGAAATAATACACTTGATTGTTTTAGGATTCTGTTTGATCTTTCTCAGCTCGTTGTGGGGAGGAAGATTTTTAACAATAACCTAAGGCTGGATTTGGACACTCAACCTTAAAGCTGCATCCTTATTGACCATTACTGAAAACACTTTACGCGCAATCACCTTTCCATTCATGTGTTTGATTAGCTCAAATGAGTCACTTCAACCTTTCATTTCATGAAAATCAACAGATTCTTTATTTTGTCCCCGGTGAAAAGAGTTCTGAGCTCATTTTCTGCTATTTTATGCACCGCTTTCACTCTAGCATCTGTTTGGGGTTTTTATCAGGTATATAGACAGAAAGTAGAAAAGAAACGAGAGGAGAAGCTGAATGACTGAATCCCAGGAGGGAACAAGGAATTGACTTACTGAGGAAAAACACGGCTCTGATCTTAAAAACTTCAGATATTTTAGCAGACTATATAAATGGGCTTTGCATCATCCACTAAGTCCACCAGTAAAGCACAGAATGCTTCCCTTTTTATTTTAGAACATGTTAGTTAAAACAGGCCTTTAATAATGAAAGCAAAACCTAAAATTATTAGCATTACAACTTGCCAAACTTTTAGTGAGGCTGCAGTTTGTTTTAGCAAAACCTTAAATTACAGGCTTCCATGGTCCACCACCTTTAATAACAGAATTATAGCAGTTTTGGTTAAATCCTCAGGGTGTGTGATGGGGAAGATTTTCAGCTACTACCACACCAAACTTTAGCTCAATATCTGCAAACTTGACTGAGTTGGGTTTGTGTTTGCTAAGGCTGATCAGCTGTGGCGGCCATCTTAAGTCAGTTTGACCTCAAAAATGCAATAATTGAAGAAACCATTGCTTTATGAACCTTTCATTAAAATCACACTGATTTATTAGATATTTTGCTGAACAGATGAAAGTATAAAAAGGACATTAGAAGTGTAACACCACTGGAAATGTACCAGTTTTGCAGATATTTTGTTATAAATTAAAAGTTTTTCTGGATATAAAGCTAAATTAAAATTACCGTGACTATAATGAGAACATGAATGTGTGTACTACAATAAATGGTGGAAACAATGTCATGGTAATATGTATAATTAGGCTGTTTGTGTTTGCAGGAAATGGCGAGCTCTCTTAAGGCACAGGGCTTTTTATGTTCATGTTGTGACAATGGAAACTGGCCTTAAAGGACCTCTTTTAAAAAGCTCTATGCATTTACGTCTGTGGTACAATATTAAAATAGCAAGTTAAATTAGTAATCAAAAAACTAATTGTTGATACGAGAGATGCAAAACATCACAAGGCAGATATGAGTTTAAATATCCAGAGGTTAATTATGTTGGAAAAAAAAAAACCTGAAAGCACTTAGTGGCAATCAAAAACTGACTAGCAAGGGAAAATAAAGACCTTTAAAAAAAAAAAACTGATTAAGAAAGTGTAAACGTCAAACATTACTCAAAACATAAGTTAAAGGAAAAAATGCTGCACATAGAAAGTGCAGTAAGTGGTTGAAGAACAGGATGTATGAAGTAAATACTGTTTACTGGTTTGAGTAATGAGCTGATTGAGAACATTTCAAGCAAGCCTGTCAGAAAAACTGAAGAACAGGATGTAAAAACGTCTGCAGAAAGCATGAGCACTTGAGGCATAGGCGCCGGAACCACTGGGGCCAGGGGGCCATTGGCCCCCCCACTTTCCGGCCCTGCCACTGCGCTGCGTGTTCCCACCAGACGGCTGCACAGACTGCACGCGACTCTCACAGACTGTGACTAACGTGTCTCTGTGTTTATAT
>NC_051452.1:9339060-9355021 GCF_001649575.2 Kryptolebias marmoratus | reverse complement strand
TTGGATTATTCCATCTCTGCCCGTGCGCATGTTATTTACCTGTGTTTACTTTTATTGTGGTCATTTATAAAGCTGTTGGTTGGTTAAACTAATTATCATTATTCATAATAATATACTGGAACAAAAAGTCATAGCTGAAAAAGCGTTTCGTTATTCAATTTTTATTGATGTTAGACGATGATCCGATGCATGTAAAATTAATAAGGTGACGAAACACTCCGGTGGCCCCCCCACCTAGAAAATGAATCCGGCGCCACTGACTTGAGGTGTTCACGAGCAAATTCTGAAAGTCTAATCTGCAAACGGTTTGCTGGAAATGAAACTGGAGAACACGTTTAGATTGGAATTAATAACAAAACCCATTTTACACCTGACTTGTACTAATGTGGACACAAACTATGAATGGAGCTGGATACTTATCTCAGTAAAAATGGTACATTTTGCCACACGTTGGCGTAATTTAAAATTTCTCCTGAGTCTAATAATGAAGTGAAGCATATTTTATAAAAAGTTAAATCTTGTGACTTATGACGAACTGAGCCAGTCACCTTTATTGTGTATGCATTAGACTGAAAAGGGTGGGAACGTTACAGCGCACTACAACGTAAACATGGCATACGACTTGTTGCTGCCGTTTGTAGGGGTGGTGTTTTGTGCCAACATGACGCTGCTACGAAGCATATGTGGCGTTCGCCTTCTTTTTGTCGCAGTTCCACCATGAGCCTTTGTTAACATATAAATTTTAGTCTTCTGTCAGCATTTAGCCGCGGTCTGACCCACCATCTTCTGACTCTTCTTGCTTGTGAGCTCGCTCTACTCAAATCTAACTCTGACAGTTTCTCCTACGTTCCCCTCGTTTAAGTCTAAAACCAAACCCACAACAGAAACGTGATCCATTCCTTCCAGGTCGATGTTTGTGGAATAAATGATAAGTAGAAACTGTTGATCTTATACTGGTACGCATCATGTAGCCCAACAGGACAACCAGTAACCAAAAAAATAAAGAAAAATCATTGTTGTTAACCTTAATTTAACCATGAAAACCCCATTGAGATCACAGATGCCTCTTCCAAGAGCAGCCTGGACTTGAATGCAGCCTGACATGTTTTTAAGACTACGGGAGGAACCCAGCGGGCCCGGAGAAAACCCACGCCAACACGAGCAGAACGTGCGAACTCAGCACAGAAAGACCCCAGGCCCAGACCAGGACTTGAACTCAGGACCTTGCTATGAGGCAACAGTGCCAACCACAAAGAAGTCGTGCTCTTCTCCATCACATACCATACTCTGAGGGCTTGTTGTACTCCTACAACACATTTACTCCAACGTCGCCATATGTTTACAGCAACAACCACATAAAACCCATGAACACATGCGCTACATCTGCCAAGTACACAAACAGAATACGACATCAATACGCTGCTCTGATGAGAACGATAACAAGCCATGGCAATGGATATAAAAGCATCACAAGTGTGCCACAACACTGTCCCAATGAGACAGAGCATCAGTGTAGCATGAAACGGTATTATTGTTGAGTAGGTAACTTATTATAAGTGGGGTATAGTATATTTAACAATTCAAAGTGGCTACATTGTTACAGAATTTGACATGATCAAAGAAAAAAAATCAACCTGGTGTTGCTGAAGATCATGCTTGAGTGCCAGATCTGTAAAGAGGTAAAGTTATTTTCTTACTAACATCTCGTAAAGAACCCTTACTACTTTTCCGTAAAAAAAAAAAAAAAAGCAAAAGATATATCCAAAATTGCAGCTCAATCAGGAGTGGTGTGCTATGACTTCTTGGCACAAAAATAGGCTTATTTTTCTGTCTGCCTCTCATTAACTTGGTAGTCAGGGAGTAACAGACGCAGGTATTGTGTTACTGTGGTGACCATAACAATCCACAAGCGGCAGCTTAAACATTTCTGTTGATCTTTGGTATCTTTACACTCCTTAAACAGTTCAAAGCATTTTTTCTTAGCTTGCATTTACAGAACCGATGTTGGAATTTCAGGCAGCGGCTGCTTTAAAATTTCTTTAAATCTTTGTAGTTTTTAAAAATGGTACCTTTTTTAGTATTTTATGCATTTGTATGTAAATATGAAACCCTTTTGTTCGTAACATCACTGCGGACCGTCACTGTAAAATGTTAAATCACAAAAAGCGAACAAAGTCAGGATGATTTTCTGAAATGCATGTTTTTGTTTTTTTTTGGTTGTTTTAGTTTAACCAGATGGTGCAACTCCTGTGTTTAAACTGGAATAGAATAAGAGTTTGATTTGACAGGTGTTCGACGGAAAGCCTTCATGTTCTGAGCTAATTGGGCACCAGTCTACCTGTTGGACCTGTGCTGACAAGCGTCCCAAGCGATTATTCTTGGTCTTGTCGTGAATTACATTCACGCCTCAGCCGCAGTGTTCAAAAACTGTCCCAGCATGCCCCGGGAGCTTCTCGCTAATGCTTCACACTTCCTGGGCGTGAGAGTTACACAACTTTGGTGTTATGCTCTGGCTCTTGAGCCAAATGAGGCTTTTGTCACGTTCAGGATTCCCAATGTTACTCTGAGATTGTTTTCACTTCAACTTCCTGACGGAGATTCTATGAGAACCTGTTTCTGAAAAGAATTTTTTTTTTAAAATGCAAACTAGCAGCAGGATTGTGCAAGGTAACACAAAAAAAAGAAGCAAACACATGCACAAACATTTGTCTGTCACTTAGCAGATGTTTTTTTTTTTAAGTGGCAATTGTCAGTTTGTGTTTTTCCTTATCTCCGTTTTTTTTTTTTTTTTTTTGCGGTGTTGGCTGTAATCACCAGACACGTGTTTTGGCTTCGCTGTGCAGCAGTGGCAAAGAACCGCAGTTGGCTGGGAAAGTTTTGGACAAATGTTAAGCACCAGCTGGCTGCTTACAAGACTTGGCACGTGAAGCTGAGGAGCAGAGTCGACTTACTGGAGCTTCACGTGTCAGATTCTGGATCCTAAATCTCTGGTATTTGCATGCGGCTCAAAAAAAAATTTCAGCTTTCAAAATATTTTTAACCTTTGTAAATGGTATTGTAGAACATCTCTGGCAGCTCTATGTGCTTTAGAAAGCTCGAGTCTTACATCCCTGCAGTATTTTGCTTGTTTTAAGACTTTTAGCCTCAGATTATGGATTACAATGAATCACACCAACTACACCAGTTTTTAGGACGTGATTTTGAGGAAAAACTGACCCATACACTCATGACAAAAAGGCAAATATCACCACATTACAGCAATTACAGCAGGTCTGTAATAAAAAGATAAATAGTTAAATCTATCAACCACTTGTTTTCTTGATATACAGTCAATTTTCATAATTTTGTTTGCTAAATTAATCGATTAAAAGCCTCGCATTCCTTGAAGGAATTCATATTGCGTGCCGCTTTTTATTCCCAGAGATTAAAATTAAATAATCTTCTGATGAGAAGAATGAGAAGATGCACGCCAGACGTGTTCGCACTCAGAGGATGGGTTGAGGATGACTCTCAGCTACTACCAGACCAAACCTAGCTCAGTGTTTCTAAAACTAAGCTCTGTTAGAGCCATTTTTGTGTTGGCTGAAGACACTTAGCTTCGGCGCCCATCTTGAATGGGGTTGACTTAAAAAAAAAAAAAAAAAGGTTTTAGATGGTTTGACAGTTTCGTTAAAATCTGTTCAGTGGTTTCAGGAGATATTTTGCTAACACTACAGGCAAAACATCATCACCCTTCACCTTCAGTGATAAAATAAACAAAGAGATGTGACTAAGAGCTGATCATCTCAATCTTGAATAATATTTATTCCTAAAAATTCAAAATACCGCATTTACCGGGCTATAAAGGTGCACTTAAAAGCCTTCAATTTAAAAAAAAAATGACAGTGCGCCTTATATATGTAAGAAGTCGTAATGTTTTTGGTAAACTACAAAGGTGCACCGCTTGCAGCATTAAGACTCAGTTATATGACAAAAGTTTGAAAATGGACCATTCATTGACAGTGCGTCTTATAATCCAGTGCACCATATAGTGCAGAAAATACGGTATAAATATGGCTTACTGAGAAGAAATCCTGTAAAATATCTTTCGGAGAGCTTTAAAAGTGAAAAAACAGCCTACAAATTTCAGATTTTTGGGGGAGTTTTGTCTTTATGTAGTAAATAGATCAACTGAAAGTTGGATTAATCCTTGTTCTGTCTTCAAAAAACAGATTTGGATCAATGCTCCTGGGATTTATCCAGCTTGTTGAAAATCTGACCTGCTTTCACTCGAGATGTCACAAATGGAGAACGGACAAAGACATCCACAGAAAGAAGAAAAGAAACAAAAAAAGGCAGCGTGAAAAGGAAAACAAGTGTAGCATAAAGTGGAAAATTTTGTTTTGACAAAGACAGCTATGACTAATCATTTTATTTATTTATTTTAGAAATCAATGAGCCATTTTCTAACTAAAAATTTTTTGTTTTGTGTTCCAAGCAGCTGAGTCACAAAGCGCTCAAATTATTTCCTCCCCTTCTTCCGTGCGAGATGTGTTTATATTCCACCACCTCCTGCTAATGTGCTTAATGTCATATAAACTGTTTTTATTTTCCACTTCAAAGTAAATAACCCCCACACTGCTGCCTTTGCTTTACCATTCTGACAGAATGTCATAAATCTCCCGTCTTTGTTAAACACGGCATCTCGTTTTTTGTTTTCGTTTTCCTCCCTGATTCGTTTCCTTGAACCAGACGTTCGCTTTGTATTTTATTTCATTAGAGCAACAACGCAAGTTGTGACAATTCCAGGCATCTTTTACGTCTACCTGAACATTTAAAAAACAACATCAAACGGAGGAAGAGGAGTCACAGGAGCGAAGTAAAACAAATCAATCGGACGAATTTTCATCAAGGCTGCAGTATTGAAAGTAAAAGAAATTTGGTCAGAAGTATTGACCGTCCCCGTCCTGTATTTAAAGAAGATGCAACACAAGTTATAGATTTTAGGGTTTAAAATCTGACGATAAGAAAGTCTTGGATGTTTTAAGTCTTTACCTTTATAACCGAACCTCAGGTGTATTCATCTCAAGTAGGTGTGTTGAAAGCCTACATTAAAAACAGCACCCAGCCTTGGAATAAATCTATATTTTTGAACATTTCTGGACGTATTTTTTGACTTTGAGCATCGCAGATTCCCGTTTATTGGAGGTGAATATCTGAGAGAGTAGGGGTCTCCAAATGGTGGGCTGCGGCTCAGATCCAGGCCCAAATGAAATCCTATCTGGACACTTTTAGCGGCTCAGCTTTTACCACCAGCCCTCCTCCTCCTCCTCTTCTCTTTGTCTCTCTCTGCGAAGAGAAGTCGACCCGCGGAGGGAAAAGAGGCTGAGGAAACACCTGAGTGAAGACGAGTGCTTTTTTTATCATTTCTCCCTTTTTTCTCCTCTTCTGAGGTTTTAACAAATAGAATTTAAACAAATGCCACAGAGGAATGTGCAAAAATGAAAAGGAGTTGCATCTCATTGAATTAAAGCTGCAGCATCCTACACTGTTGATTTCTTTCCCCAAACAAGAATTATCTGGTGCCCTTCTGAAGCATACATCTTTCTTTCAGTTCGGCTTCATTGAACTGTGATTCATCACAATATTAAAAAAGGTAAAGATTGCAAAAGTTATTTCTACAAAAAGAAATTCAGACCTGTGAGTGGTTCAGGGTGCATCATTTAGTTGTGGAGGCTGAAGGAAAAGCAAGAACAGTGCTTCTCTGCACATCATAAAACAAGATGAAACAAATGAACAGAAACAGAAAATTGTATTCTTTATACACTAGAACAGGATCTTTACACTTAAAAGATTTTTTTTTTATTATTATTTCCAAGTCAAACAGTTTCTTACACGTCACCTGCATCTTGGCAAGTCTGAGGCGTAGGGACGTGGTGCCATTAACCAGCTGAGTTATTAAAATAAGTCACAAGAGGAAAAGAAGCCTGCTGTCGCAGGAAATTTTAATTACAAAAACATAACACGCAACAAGGGTTGAGTGAAAATCAGGCAGGCTTCAGGAAATTACAACAGTACATTCAGAAACTTTAGAGCTTCTCAATAAGGGGGCCTTCATAAAGGATTTGTTCCTGACTTAGATGGTTATTTGTGTGTCTGTAAACACATTAAGAAGCATTATTAAAAACAGTTATAAAAAAAAATACACTGTTCATACCTTGAGGCAGGCTCACTATTTGGCAGGATTAAATGCTGTACTTTTATTCATTTGGCTTTAACTAGCTCAAAGTACTGAGATGGAGGTAACCTATTGAAAAAAACAGCCCCGGGAACCAGCCCCGGGCCCCGATGGAGTCCCGGGAGCCAGCGCCAGTCCTGACAGAGCTATCTTAACACATGACCAGTTCTTGTAGCCAATACCAGTTCTGTTATAGTTCTAGTAGATAAAACCAGTTCTCCGTCATTTACAAACTCATTTAATTCATTCATTCATTTGTTCATCTGGAACTCCATACGCCTCATTTTGTACTCACTGTTGTTATTATTGGAGTCGTTTGTTTTAATGTTGCTGCTGGTTCTGAGGATCAAATATAGTCTCACTGACATCAAAGAAATGACAAATAAAATACTATTTTATACACTAAACAGTGAGAATGGAGAGAATAAATGTTTTTATTTATATGAACTGTAATTGCTTTTTAATGTTAAAGTGTTTCCAGCTTTAATAATACCTTCATTATTAACTATCAGTAATTTATAAAGTTATTCTTACTGAACAGTGAGACCAAAACTGGATGGAAGTCAGAGACCAACAAGATCTGACAATTATAAGGTTACATGAATCCCAAATAACTGATTTTAAATTAAATTCTAGTACTGTCAAAAGGATTAGAAAGTGTAGTCCACCCCTGTTTTTTTTTAAATAAATAAATAAAAGTGATGGATGCTAAATTAATGTTTCAATAAATAAATTAGATTTATCTTCAGCGTTTCAAGATTTTGTATTGCTGTCTTTGAAATGAACTTTAAGCCTAAAGCAACAAATCTTTACTCCAAAAACTGAAGAACTGAAAAGGGAAATCATAATTTTATGTTTTAAGCTTTTGTTTTATGGTAATACGGCTCCATTAATTTCAAATTATAAGTGGAACGGATTCAAAACTGTAAAACACGAGCGCACGTTTCTTCTCGAGTGATTTATTAGCAGCATTTTATCTTGCTTTTATAAAATAAATTCACTCTAATCTGGAGAATTAGCGGCGCCGTGTCTTCAATAAAACGTGAAGGCCATTCTCTGGGGTTTTAAAAGCACAGTAAACGGCGGGAGCAGATGGATATTAGACATAATGTAACTTGTCCCATAAAACAAGGAGGCAATAGTTCATGTGTGAAACAGAAATGCTTAAAACTTGGTCTTTTAATAAAACTAAATGTTCTGCGAGACGCCATTTACTGTCCAGGTGAATCGATGAAAAATAAAACTTTGTGAGATTAGAGGTGCTGAAACTTCCACGGGGTTTAAGGATTATCCCGAGTGTTAAATGAGAAAATTATTACCACTTTGATTCGCCTGCTTGACTACACCAGAAGTGTACACCTACTCAAATCTGCATAACGCCAATTAACACCCCGTTTCTCTTCCGCATGCAGCTATGACAACACGGTGAATCGAACAGATCGCAGAGAGTTACCATTCAGTTGCTAATTTAATCCGTTTGGCATCAGGTCCGAATAACGTACAGATAGTTGAATGCTTTTGATCCAATTAATCAAAGCAAACAAGCAAGATCGTCTAAAGAAGGGGTATTTTTTTCATTTCATTTTGCTTTAAGCGTTCTAGTCAAACTCAAAACAGATTATGAATTATTCTCCATGTTTAAATTTAAATTAGTGCGGTTTTCTTCCAACCATAACCGCAGTTTCAATCACCTGAATATAACATTGGTAGAGAATATTCAAGCTCATCTCAAAAACATGTATAGAGGAATATAAAATAATAACAAAAAAAGAGAACAGGATGTCAGATCGTTTTCTCTCAAAGGAATAGTTGAGATTCTGACTTTAACAGGTTGTCACGGCATCATTTGGTAATATGGGAAACTGGAAATATTACTGTTGAATGTCTGATTTTCTTCCGTTTCAGGATTTTGTTCAACGCTGAGATAAAAGAATCGATAAATTATCATTCATTCGACCTTTAAAACCTGCTGCAAGTGTTAAACATTTTAAAAATCATCTGTAAGTAAAGACTTTACTTGAATGATTGCTTATTAAATTATTCTTTTTTCAGATGGTGTCGTTGCAGCGCAAGCAGGCTTACTAAAGATTACGTTGCGGTTGATTCGGATGTGAATTTATATGAAAAGGGACATAAAGAGACACTAAACAGCTTGTCTTATAGCTAAAGATATATGATGCATGTCTTAATATCTTATCAATGTTACTCAGGAAGAAAAGCTTGTAAAATTACTCCACTTGAAGCATAAACCTTGAAAAATCTAATTAGCTTTTCAATTTTTGTTGGAAATTCAAACTGAAATGTAACTTTAAGTGATTAGGAGCAAACTACTAATAGCTGTTAATGACGTTAAAGTTGTACGTTAATAAAAACGTTTAAAATATTCAAAAATATAGATGGTTCATGATTTATTTTCTCTGAATGTAAAAAAACATTTTGAGTTTACAGAAATTCTTGCAAAACTGACTATTAAGTCAAATATAAAAACAAACATTTCCTTTTAGAAGTTTTCCCATTTCAGCACTTTATTTGTAAGTTTGTGATCAAATTTATTCTTTAAAAAGAAAAAAAAATTAAAATGTCGTCAGTGAGCGCCCCAATGCGAACAAAAGAAAACTCTCGCAAAGTCAGAAAACTTCATTAGAGTTGAAAGGCTTGTTTTTTTTATTTTCTCCAGAAAAAGGGATAAAAATTGAGAACACATTCAATTTCCTAAAAAATTAGTTTGTAGGAAAAAAAATGATGTTTTATGAGCCAGTCTATCTAAATAGCAGCTAAAACCTTTAGATAAAATTAGTTTTTCAGAAAAGGAAACTAAGTTTATAAAAAGAGCTTTTACTAAATGACTGCAAAACCTTTCAAGATAAGCTCAAAATAATATAATTAATCTTTTCTAGCTAATAAACGTTCATTGTGAAGATCGAATTCTGCATGTGAAATTCAAAAGTTCTAATTATTTTGACCAAAGCATAAAAGATGCAAGTGAAGATGTTGCAGCCAAGCTCTAAAACTGAATTTCCTTTTCACAATACGTGATCCTTTGTTTTTTGTCCAGTTTGACTCGTCCAGATAAACTCGACGTTACAAAGCTAAAGTCGTACTTGTTCCATCTGAACTGATAATAATCTGTTGAAGTGCTTCTTAAAATGAACTTTTCCTTGCTGAAAACAACCCCGCTGAATGCCATCTTTTCAGTCATTTCGAATACCGAGCAAAGCTCTATTTTCTCCGAGCTGNAATTGTGCTGCACCTAATGACTTGCAGTGTATAATGATAGCTCATTTAACTGAAGGCATAATTCAGCTCCCGACTCTGCAGACCGGATGGTTTTCACATCTGGTCCTCGTGCGGGGGAATACACCGTTTGGGCGGAGGAGGGAAAAAAAAAAAAAATCAACAACAGGTTTTCCACCTCACTAAACAGATCGAACGCTGAGGGTAAAACGCCCTCAGGTGGGGGAATAAAACCCCCAATTTTGTTCCAATTTAGGATTTGCTGATGTATGTTAACACTAAATAAGTTCATCGAAACATATCACCTCTGCTTCACATGTTTTTTTGTTTTAATGCCTGCTTTGACATCTTCTAAAAAAGGGGGAAACTTTGCAGTATTTGGTTTGACCGGAGCGGCCCAGGGCATAAGTGACACAAGCAGCTGTTCGGAGCCTCCACACCAGCAGGGGGGCCTCAAGAGCACCTAAATCTGACAACACAGGTTGACAAATGTATGCAATTGTCTCCAAGCCATGCAACAAAAATCTACAAAGTTTGATAGATATGTTTAGAGAGTTACTGTTTCATTAACTTCTGCTGTTTGTGCTTGAGATAAGGTCACGTTTCTGACAACTGTTTGCAACAAAATACAAAAACTATTAACGATTAATTCACAATTTTCAATAATTGGTTTTAATTACAGCATTCATCCTGTCTACCTTCAGCTATCACCAGAACATGGAGCATCCGATTATTCATAGCATTTTACTTTTAAAGCACATAACATCTTCATTGGTTCATTGGGTCATTTTTTGCTTCCATTTTTAGTAAAACAGTTTAGTCTTGTTTTAGGAGCTTAGTGCTGCATTTATAAAACTTCCCCCATCTTGAGATCAAAGGTTAATCTGAAAATATCCTGGGCTTCAGCCCCAAAACACCCAGGTCTAACAACAACAACGACAATATTAAAACTATTATTAAAACTGCGCCAAGCCTGCTTGGCTTTCCAAAACGTACTCTAGATTAAAGTCGTCAACAAAAGCAGGCCGAGACGGAGACAAAGACTTGTCAAGATTGAGACGTTCTTTACTGTCTCTGGTACAAAGAGGGATACCGCAGGCAAAAAAATTATATATTACTTTCTTTTACTTGACAACTATACAGAATCTATAATATGGGTAAAAACGATTCGCAGCAGCAGGAAATGATTCAGTACAAATACGTACACTACCAAGACACATTATTACACACAACAGTACCTTTAACCTGGAGAATACATAACCAGTAAAAACATTTAATAAAAAGAGAAGCATAAAAATGATTAAAGCCACAAATATAATAAAAATCTCCAGCAAACTAGCAACTAAAAGGCCTTCTGACAGAAGAGCATTTAGTTCCCAAAACTTATGGGTACGAAGTGACCAAAGTAGGAAAAGTAGAGTTTGTCAGGAGGTACAAACAGACCTGAAGCCGTCGTATAATTTGGTTTAATTTGATTACTTTGTACTAGCAGATCAGGACAAGGATCTTACATGTACAAAACAAAAGAGCATGAATCCCCCCCCCCGACTATGAGTATGGCCCCTCCAATCAAATAACCCAAATGTCCCGCCCTCTTCTCTCTTTTAGGGCACTTTAATTAAAAATAAACCCAAAAGAGAAAGTCTTTTGTTACCAAAAATAATAAAAAAATGTTAAATATTTTCAACACTAGTCTATGTGTATGTTATTGGAACCACACATTTTATGTTAACTATGACTTTATATCACAAATTTATTGTAAATACTTGGGCTGTAATGTTTTATGCAATTGGTGCGTCTGAAGCCATTTCAATCGTCCCAATAGGATTTATTAATATTTTAACAGTTTGTTGTTTAATTAAACCAAAAAGGAGGTCGGTTCGATTATAAGGACTGTCAAGATAAATCCCCATATCCACCAGAGACAACATACGAATAAAACTTCTTTTATTTTCCATGTATTTTACAAATATTGGTAAATTTTTTGGCCTAACCACTTTAAATCGCCTGTATTGTCAACCTAAAGGTAGATTATTGTTTTAATCCGAGGAAGTGTTTTTGTCTTCACTGTCTGTAGGCATTTTACTGACTATATTAAATTTATTTCGAGACAAGTCTTTCCATCTGTTTGTCTCTTTCTGCCCACATGCCCACTAAACACAACTTTGACATTTAAATTTTTTCCCGGACCAATTTTCTCTTCGAAAACTTATTCTGGCACAAGCTCAAATATGAACTCATTTTTAAAGCGTGCAACGGTTCGTGTTGACGCTCTTTAAAACAAAACCATTTTCAAAAAGCTGAAATAAACAGTTCTTAAGTTTTCTTAGTACCGTCATATGTTGTTTGAGTCCACTTCGAACTGGAGCGTAGACCCAGATCGTCGTCCACAACGAGGTTTTTTTGTGTGTCCAAAAAAAGAAATTAAAAAAAAAAACGGCAGCTGAAAGAGAGGCTCTGTTTGTGCGATGACGAGTTAAGAGCCCAGCATCACACTCTAGTTTAATTAAATGTGGGAGAGTGACAGCACATTCAGGGGTGGTCATTTCGACAACGATCAGTGTAATCACATACTTGTTGTAATTGGCAATCTGATGCGACAGCAATTTCAATCAAATCACAGGATCGGGGACGCTGACGATTTGTTTATCAGACACATGTGAAGTGAAAGTCTGTGTGCTGATTTTTGTTAAGGGTGGAGATGATTCGAACTGGTGTTTAAATGCAATTTTAGTTGCACTTTGCATCAGTTTGTAATTTAGAAATTGACCACAGCCAGAGAAACTTTCCTTTCAGGAGCAACGGAGGGAGGGTTAGAGCGTTTTCATATTTCCTGAATGCCAGTTAGCTGAGTTTTGTTTGAAGAAATACATTAAAGTGTGAAGGACAACTTTACACAAACCAAAGTCTGTCATTACTTTTTATTCATCGCGTTCGCCGTAATTGTAAATATTTTGGCTTTGAATGTGTTTAAAAAGTTGAGCTCTACAAATGTCTACAAGTAAAATATACTTTCAGTTTCAATCTCTCATCCAAAACGCGTAAGGAGAGAAACTTTTGTTGCAGATGAATCAACTGTTAAATATCAAGGTTCCTACTAAGATTCTCTACTTTTCCCATTCTCTAATTTTTAGGTAATTCAAACATTGTGTTTAAGTGCAAACCTTTCTTGTCATTTACAGAAAATGTTCACACAATAGTCAGGCTTGCATTTGAAGCACGTTCAAAAGCAGCTTCATTCCTCATTTTGTATTTACATGGTGTACATTTAGGCTGAATGCCTAATGCAATCTTGATGAGACATCTGCATAAAATATTTGTACCACGGCCAGTTTGTATTAGTACACATGCGCGGCGCATAACTGTAAAAGCAGCAAAAACGCTTCATGTGTAAACATGGTTGACAAAAGAGTCTCAGTGAATGTTTTTCTCACAGTTCCTGCAGAGCCAGGGAAATGGGCTGTGCTTGTATAGCGTCTTTCTAGCCAACCAGGCCACTCAAAGAGCGTTACAATCCAATCTGTGCCCTCATTTACCCATTCACACACATCCATACAGCACTCTACTACATCTCTACAAAGCTAACCTGAATAAATCGTTCTATAGAGTCTGATCAGCGCTTTAGATTGTATTCATGCCAACGGGGCACACATTGGAGGCAATTAGGCGTTCAATGCCTTGCCCACGGACTTCATTATGTGGGATACAAGTGGAATCAAACCTCCAACCATCTCATTGTTAAAAACACTGAGCCACAGCCGCCCCAAAATGCAACTACTCTTACATTTGATTTCTCTATAATACCTACATTTTTGAAAACATCTACATTTTTGCATCAAAATGACATAATACACCAGATATTTAAAGAAGATTGAAAAATTGGGCTAGTGGAACAAGAGTAGATGACTTAATGCTGCTGGAATGTTACTATATGATTAAGAACGGAGAGAGGGGATATACGGGAGGATGTGGAAACTATGAAAACGTCAAAACTCAACATCCAGATCGAGTCAAACAGCGTCAGACCCAGTGTTTCAACATTAGAGAGGGAAGTCTGCCATCACAGCTAGAGATTGACGAGGTACAACAAAGCTCAGCTCAGTAAGTATCCCTGCAGACACCATCACAGACCAATAAGATGATCTACAAGACAGCAACAGCGATTCTTGAAATGCTCGGCTATAAGATCAAGGCTACAACTAATAAGGAGTATTGTCCCCCGTGGAGGAGGAGGCTGGAAGCTAAGATCAAGGCAACAAGGAGAGAAATCAACCAGCTGTCAAAACAGCAGAAAGACCAAACAAAAATACGGCAACTCGTCCAAACCTGAGGCGCTGGAAACTGCTGTACAACCACACAATCCAGAGTGTCCTTTCAGAGGCAGGGGAACAACACGAGAGTTGATCCATCTAGAGCTGAGTCTGAGTAAAACGGGAGGAGGAGGCGTCATAGCAATGAAGCCCCATGCCTGCAGGATCTCAGATTTGACCACAGCAATCTGTCTGAACAACCGCCAGTATCTATCACAGCGGCAAACATCCAGGAACGAGAGCCTGACATGATCCACACCTGCTGGCTGAAGAAGCTGGCGGATCTCCGTGAACGGCTACAACAAATTAACCAGCTGCTAATGGAAGGAACCCAACCAGAGGATCTTCACAGCGCCAATTCTGAAAAAAGCTGGGAAAATATAACAAAAAACAAAATGCCATGATTTGCAAATCTCAAACCTAGATTTTATTCACTAGTGAACACATCAAACATTGAAACAAAGACATTATTATATGTTTGGAAAAAAAAAATAAAGAATTTAAATGTGATGGCAGCAACACATCTCAAAAAAGTTGGCAACAAAAGGCTGTAAAAGTAAATGGTACAAATAAACAGCTGTTCCTCAGTGGAAAACTGGGAAGACTTTGAATATCCCACCAATCTACGGTTCATAATATCAGAAGATTTAAAGAGTCTTTAAGCTGAAAGGACGAGGCTGAAAGTCGGTATTGGATGGTCGTGATATTCAGGCTGCTGCATTAAAAACAGCTCTGATTCTGGACATCACTGCATGGGCTCAGGAACAAATAAATCTGCCTCACTAATGATACGGGGGTGCATTAATGCATATGGCATGGACAGCTTGCATCTAGAAAGGCTCCATCAATGCAGAAAAAGTTAGAACATCATATGGTCCCCAACCAGCAAAAAACACCCAGGACTGTTAAACAGCTAGGTTCCTAAATCAGACCAGAATGGGACAGCATTCCTTAAAGTGCACCACTTTAGCACAGGTTTAATGTTCTTGTTCTTTCGTTTTGCTTTGGAAACTGATGTTCTTAAGCTGCTGCTTTGCAGGAATGTAATATCCGAGGCTCTCACACAGCACTGTAAAAACAAAAGAAAGTCATTTCTGTAACAATGCACCACTTTTTTGCCATAAAACTCGCAGCTCATCAATGAGACCCGTTCGAACGAGCAGTAAAAAGGGAACCATCACTGTAAATGTGCTCTTGCCACAACGGGTCGGAGCCGTTTCTCCGACCCGAGGGGAACCACCGCAGCATTAGACTGATGGGCTTCATATTTTGGCTGATTGGTGTATTACAACAGCTACGCTGTTTCACACACTTCCTTCGGGGCTGTGTGCCGAGTACCGGTGTGTGGAGCATATTCTCTTCTAAGTGAGAACATTGCTATTGATTCCCTCTCACTTCGGCTGAATAAAAAAAAAAGTCTCTTAGGGAGTTTGGTAGATTTGACAGGTGACTCAGACATATGGTACAGCAAATTCTGTTAGGAGAGAAAACTTCTCAGCATATTCTTTTAGTAATTTAGCTGTCTTGTGATATAAATTGGTTCAGCCTTGAAACCCATTTTAAAGTTTTCCTGACGCTAAATCTCCGGGACGCAAGTCACTCCGTCTTCCAACCCATCCATCACAATTTAGATAGCTTGGTTTCAGCCGATTTTCTCCCTGCTGCCGATATGGTGAGCGTCAAGAGAAACGCTGAAACTTGTGTGGTGAAGTTTGGAGTTCAAAACACTAGAAGACCATGAGCCGAACACATACTTCTAACTGTACTTTGCCGGGACTCTGGTTACAAGCTGTGATTGACACCGACTGCAGGAACAAACAATTGAAATGTATAAATTTATTTAATACAAGGTTTTATGATGAGCCCAAAGGTCTTTAAAGCCTTTAGAAAACTTCAAAATGCCTCAAACTTAAACCGTGACTCATTTTACAAGCTGATGTAAGACTTGAACAGGGAGCTACATCGTATTAATAATAGCATATATATATTTTTTTTTTCCAATTAGACTTGGATGTGTTAATTAAACTCACTTGCTTTGAATAATAAGCTGCCGTTTCTACAGGTGCTGGTCATAAAATTAGAATATCATGAAAAAGTAGATTGATTTCAGTAATTCCATTTAAAAAGTGAAACTTGTATATTATATTCATACATTACATACAAACTCATATATTTCAAATGTTTATTTCGTTTAATTTTG
>NC_051452.1:9319686-9337678 GCF_001649575.2 Kryptolebias marmoratus | reverse complement strand
AATCATCAAAATTAAACGAAATAAACATTTGAAATATATGAGTTTGTATGTAATGTATGAATATAATATACAAGTTTCACTTTTTAAATGGAATTACTGAAATCAATCTACTTTTTCATGATATTCTAATTTTATGACCAGCACCTGTATGACAAATGAAAAAATTTTCCCAACTTGTCCTTGAGAGTAGCTTTTAATAACTACTGGGCTGACCAACGAGATCTATATTAAAACAGAAACCACCTTTACCTTTCAGCTAACAAACTACTGAGGTTCGCCTATTTTTGGATGCAACTTTATATCTGAAAGTGGCATCATTTTTTTCTTTTCAACTCCTATGATTAAAAGTGGCTCTGAATTATGTCTACTGGCCAAGAGATTTTATGAAAATATGTTAGTCTTATAACTGGAATAGGAATAAAATCACTTCAGAGAAGGTGCTTAAAGAGAAGTAGCACATTCACTCAGCATAACTAAATGTGAGGAAAGTCAAGAAGCCACTTCAGAACCAGTCAAGGTCAGTACGTTTATACTTTCAAGTTTTACAAAAAAATGATACTTGTGTCAAAAATCGCTCCCCATCTGAGAGGTGGTTAGCGCTCAGGTGAATCATAACATGGAAGATCGGACCAAACGTGATGTTATTTACTTGACTTGTTCCCCGATCATCTCACCCATGATCAACCCTCTCTGATACACATTCTCCTCATGACGGCAGGAAAAAACCCGACCCACCAACCATTGATCAGTGGATTCCAAAAATAAGACGTTTGTGTGTATAATGGAACAATTAACAGCTCAACTACAACTAAAAGACTGGGGGTCCTATTGTGAATTTTCTCAAATTAAGTGCTTTTGTTTCTTGTTTTGTTTTTTCCTCCTTTTTTAGTTTGGCCCTGTGTGATGACAAATGTATATTCTGTTTTTGTTGTTGATGGGATGGCCCAGACTCAAGACTAACAGTTTGTATGTAAACTGCTTTGTTCTTCTCTGTCAATAAAAGTTTAAAAAAGTAAACCTGATTCAAGATGGTCACCACATCCAACTCAGTAAATTTTAAAGATGGTGAGCTAAAATTTAGTGTGGCAGTAGCTGAGAGTCTTCCCCAGCACATACTCTAATTGCGCAAAATCTTCCCATATTGTTTGACCAACACTGCTGTAATTCTGTCATTTATTATAACAATCATACTTTAAATGTCTGGTATAAGAGGCAGCAGTGAAAATGCATCCCTTCAAGAAATAAGTTATTATTTATTGTGAATGCTTTTAAAGGTTTCCATTGTTACACTGTTCATTTTAGACTACATTTTACACAAAATACAAATCATCTACATTCACATAAATGCTCAATATTTCGTACTAATTAGAGAACCGGATTTGAGGTGTGACCTGTTCTATGTGTAGGACCAAAGATACAGAACGAGCCTCGTGTGGTCAATGTGCAAGTTAAAATCCAATAAGTTCGATAAGAGCCAAAAAGTCTGCAAAATCATTCACGGACAAGCTGTTTAATTAGTTTTACTGCCAGAAATGGGATCCCAAAGTTCAGCTATTTCAGGTTAAAAGTCCCAATAATTCAGATGTGTGTTAATTTGGGTGTTTAAAACACTAAAAACCATAATTTATAGGCTATGATATTATTGGAAAATACAGAAAATCATCATCTACTGTGTGATTTATTTGGCTTCTTGGGAGCACCTTCCACTTATCTAAAGAGCAGCTTGATACGCATTTCTCTACCCTACTTTGTACAATGCTTTTTTTTTAAGTAAATGCCTGAATTACTTTTCCTTTCCGTTCACTGGTGAGTCACCAGGGGTCCACAGCTCATTTGACAGAGTATGACTAAACACGTGGGCTGACAGCCACATCTTGCTGGAAGCCGCCTCGTGTTGCGTCCCGAACCTCCAGATAATGGGATGGTTCCTTTAACAGTTCTGCCACCTTGGCGCGCCCCATTATTATGATTAATAGAGCCTCCACCTCCCTGCAGATAATTACAGCTATTTGTACATTTCCGTATGTGTGTAGCTGTTGATTTACTAATTTGTGATGTGGAAGTCGTTGTCAGGAGGCCAATTTAAAGGGTGCCTTGTGATAGATGACGGTATCTGTCGGAGCAAGCGGCGTAAGACCGGGTTATGACTAAGGTCATCCCAAATGGAGTTTGTGGGACTGTAGGCGCTTGGAAGTCGGTGTCATCAACAGATCATGGATGACTGACCGAGACGCTCTGTTGCTCGTCGACTACAAAGACAGAGGAGGCGATAGAATAAAAAGGGGAATGTTTTTACTTGTTTACTGGGAAATGAAGAAAAAATAAATTTAAAAAAAGGGCAAGACGGTGAGACAAAAGGTGACTGACTGTCTTTGCCTCCCTACATCCTTTGATTTATCTCGAGCGGAGCGCGTTAACTGCTGCGTTTTAGTGTAGCCAGATAGGGTACCCATCATCCCCTCCCGCTCCGACGCCACCTTGTGATCGTTATGTCATTTGTTTATGATTCACAGCTTTCCCGTAATGGCACGTTTGGCATAATGCTATCCATCAGTCTTCCCAATGGCCTACTCTCACATAGATGCCTTTCCTCCCTCCCTGTGATGCATTAACAAAAAAAAAAAAAAAAAGTGTTAAACCAACGATCGACTTTGAAATAGGGATATGAGGATAAAGGTGTGTTTTCCGAGTCATTGTCATTGCCTCCTAAGAGGACCGCAGTTATTCATTCATTTATTTATTTGGAAGACCTTTAACTTTAATTTTTTTCTAAACCAGCACACATTCAGACTTGATTAATTTTTTTTTTTTTCACGGCAGTAAAAATAAAAAATAAACTTGTTTTTTTTCTCTCCTTGGCATTTACACCGTCAGTTATTTGTTTTACTTACAAAGAGCTGCAATATTTTATCTTTCATTTGCAGAAACATAGCGGGAGCGTTGTTAAAAGTTGTGATTTTTATGCAACAACCTCTTGAAAATGTCAAGGTACATACAGTAAAACACCGCTTTCCTCACAGTTTAAATGCTGACTATTGTTCACAGGCAGAAATTACTCCCCGTGAGCACAATATCCTCTGACATTTGGTGTCTGTAACACGCTGTTCGGTGTCTGCTCTTTTTTTTTCGAACAACAACTGAATTATTTGAGCCTTTGAGTTATTGGATGTGGCAGAGGGCGTTATATTACAGATTGACTGTTTCATTTGCTGAAACATGACCCGACTCCCTTTCAAGACACTCTGGTTACAGCAAATGTCATGTAGCGATCACCCATGTTCGGGAGTGCGTGTGTTTGGACAAAAAAGGCCCGACGTAATAAAAAATCAACCTTCGCAGAGATCTAGATTAGAAGCAGCAGCTTCGGATCAGTTGAAAGATCTGAAAATACTGCAGACGGCAAAAGGAGGCGTTTTAGTCTCGGTCTTCAAACAGATGGGGTTGGTTTTGAGCAGGGCGATTATATTTTTGACTGTTTTGTTCTCAAACCAGAGGATGGACCTCATTCAAGATGGCCGTCACAGCTATTCAACTTTAGCCAACACAAAATGGGCTTGAACTCATCTTGTATAGGGGCTGTAACTAACGATTATTTTAGTTACCGATTAATTTATTGATTATTCTGACGATTAACAAGATAAAAAAAAAGGCGGACACGTTCTGCAGATTTTCTATTAAATTCCTTTTTTAAATAAGAAAATAAACATTTTTTTGCCTAAAACACAACAGCATGGAACTCTTTTCGTGAATGCTTCATCTGTAGCAAAGGATGCATCTGCTGTGGAAATAAATAAATAAATAAATAAATACTTCAGCTCAGCCCTTTCTGATTGATTTATCATCAATTTTTTGTATTAACCGGTTAATAATTGTATAGCAAAAGGTGCTTTATAGGAGTTTTTTTGTTTTTTTTTAAACAGTTTGAACCAGGTGTGGCTAAAACTTTGCCACTTGGGGAGTTTTAGGTTGAACATGTTTACAGACAAAGATTTTTGTCTTAAATGCAAAATGTATAGATTGTACAGTTTTGGCATTACTGCTCTGGGTATGTTGTTCTTTGTTTGGAGTCTGTATTCTCCAGTTAATGATTAATCGATTAGTAAATTAGTTGACGGTCATTTCAATCATCGATTAATCCGATTATTGGTTGCAGCCTTAGTCTTGTGCTAAATTTAGGGTGGTAGTAGCCAAGATACATATTGTCCAATAACGGCAGCATGATCTTCTCTTATCTTATTACCTGCTGCCATCAACCCTGTCTGTTAGCAAAATATCCCATGACTGAGCCACTAGACAATTTAATGAAACTCTCAGAACGTAATAACTGTGTGTCCAACTCATTAACTTTTGGAGACAACCACAGCTAATCATAATTAGCCAACTTAAAAATGGAGTCAGTTTTACAGATATTGGTTTACATTTGCTGTGGTAGTAGCTGACAGTCGGCCTCGACTCGTACTCCAGGTGCCAATAAGTCTCGTGAGGTTGAACAAAACGTCATTTATGATATTTGGCCACGACTACAGCTCCATTTCTCATCAGAACTGACAAGAAAGGCAGAACAGCAGCCGTGCATGAAGTGGTTAATTTACATCTTTATTATTAAATTATTAAATTGATACTTGATCTGTTTTTTTAAGACTATTAGTTTGAATCTTTTAATGGTTCTGCTGAGAAGTTGAGATTAAAATAGAAGACTGTGCGGCAAAAGAAGGTAATAAATTTCAAACATTATCCAAAATACAATTAACATACTCGGATCAAGAACAGT
The DNA here is from genome assembly GCF_001649575.2 of Kryptolebias marmoratus. Lineage (NCBI taxonomy): Eukaryota > Metazoa > Chordata > Actinopteri > Cyprinodontiformes > Rivulidae > Kryptolebias > Kryptolebias marmoratus. Next base: position 9,332,907 of record NC_051452.1, on the reverse strand, counting down.
AATGATGTTTTTGTTTTTTTGTTTTTTTATAAGAAAGCATCACTGTGTTGATAACATAGTGAAGTTATGAGCTAATAAGAGCTGAAATAACCCATACACCCAAAAATCAGGCTTTGTTAAATAATTTGGAGTTAAAAACTAACAATTTAAACCTGTTTTTATGTGTTTTTGAACAGAAATGGTTTGAGGTCATTTCAGTACAAAAGATGCTGATTAAAGCAAAACAGAAATATGGTTTCATAATAAATAAAATAAATATATGAAAACATTTCTTTTGACATAAAAGAAAATACTCATGGAGGTCTAGACTTTAAAGACAAATTAATAATGGACTTAGAGGAAAAAGCACCTGATGTAGGATATTTAACAGCTGTAAATTAATTTCTGGAACCCCATGTAACCTAATGTGTTTGTCATGTCATTATTCTGAGGGTGGATATATTATATTACTAAAATTTACAACATTACTCATGCTGGTAATTTAAAAAAAAAGCCACAAAATGAAATATAATCTCATGGTCTGCTTACAAACATTATCATATTTATCTACATGAATCCCAATTAGCACGGCTGCATGAAAACTGTGCGGTTTTTACTGCTGCTGCAAGGAGGATATAACATTTTAACAGAGGATGTTTCCTTCGCTGTTGAAGATAAAGAAAGTATTCTCACTTAAATAATCTGACCAGCTCAGATTGTTGCTTTTAAAGTCATTTTCCAACGTCTGGAAGCTGCAGCTCTGTTGGTGACGTCCAAACGGGACAAAGAAATCACATCTGAAGGAGTTTTTGATTATAGATTAAATACAAAAAAATAACTTGACAAGAGTTCAGATGGTCTGCAATACATTTACACATTCAAGGCCTAGCTTTCCTTGAAGGAATGCATATCGCCCACTGCCTTTTATGCCAGAGTTTTAATCCAGGATCTTCTATTCAACAGATTTGTTGCCATTTTGGTCAAACTTAAAATATGACACAGGCAAAAACAGTCAATCACCTTTACTTTTCAGCAGTGGGGGACAAACATTAGATTTTCCTCTTTGCGCGGTTATCTAACGTCATAACTTCAATACTGTAATTACCATAGGACTGATTGATAAGAGCTAAAACCAGAAGTGTCAAGTTTTTTTAAAAAGTTATTTAGTTTAAGAGTAGCTGTTTTGGGCTGAAGGAGACGTTAGTGTGCTTAACCCTTCTGTGCTTTCAAAGTGAATAATTTGTATAAATAAATGAATAAATTAAAAGCCGAGCGAATAAATAATCTAAAAGCCAAAAAGGTTAAAGAGCCTTTCAACCCCAGCTCAACCTCGTGTTCATCATCAAGGCTAAAAACCAGAAAGAGTCAGGAACTTGGTTGCTTTTCATTTGAGTTCCTTCACTCCCGTCTGTGTGCTCGTCACAAAAGTAATAAAAATAAAAAAAAAACAGTTAAAGACAATAACGCCGTCATCTCACTGAGCCTAAAGACGACTGACATCAGAGAATCGAAGGCAGCCGACAACTCCCTTATGATTACTTTTGGTTTTCTTATCCCCCAGCATCTGCTCGCAAGTAATTACAGCCCGACTGTTCTGGAATCAGTCAGAGGCGAGCGATGGGAGCAGGATCTTCTTTTTAGTGTCAAAGTCGTGCTTAATTTTCATCTCAATGGGAGTTGTTGCCTTTTTTATTTACTGGACGAAAGTTTAAACATATATACACACATGCCAGAAAGAGAAAAAAGGGTGAAATAAACATCCATGAATCTCGACTGCTGCATAAAGAAAACGTTTTGGGTTTTTTTTTTTCCTCCAACTCTGAGTCTGTTGCATACTGATATGCTCATAAAGGTTTGCTATAATTAAACTCGTGCGACTCTGACAACCTGTTGAGCCTCTGCACTAAATGTAGAGACACAATGGAAAGCACACCTCCAGTCGTGGTTCTGAAAGTCAAATTGCGGTTTCCATAACTTAAAAACTCGAACCAAACGCAATGAAAACTTCCTTTTAAAAAAAATCAAACATTAAAAAGACAATTTACCGCCATTTTTATTCACGTTCGCCTCGTTACGTAACATTTGTGTCCAAGGAGGAATGACAAAAAAGAAAAAATCATGCAAGCGTTTTCAAATCTGAAACCGACAGAATGCTGTAAATATGAAGGGTTTTATAAAAACTGACGTACTTGACAAAGTCACGAACAAGTCTTAGGAAGACGTGTTAAATTCGAAATTCAAACTAACATCTTTGTCTAAATAAGCCAGAACAACCTAACAAACATAAATCAATGAATAAGAGAAAAAAAAGAGAAAAAGAGAAAAAAGCTTGTTTAAATAAGTCAAAGGCACCAAACGTTTACTGATAGAGTGGTAAAGAAGTTACCACAACAATCATTCTTCGATTAATACAAAAGATAGCATTTATCTTAGAGGGAAAACACACTAAATGATGATAGAGTCCATTTTAATGCCAGCCAGGAGGTTTTAATAATCAATTAAATGCGTTCAGCTTAGATTATATACCACCGTTTCACAACGAGGCCTCTCAGAACGCAAAAGAAAATTGAAGGCCTTGAATTTTTATGAAGAAATGTTTATCGACTGATTGTTTTATTTGTTTTGGCCGTTTTCAAAAACATGCTTTAGCCATACGAACGTGGCATATAAAGAAACCACATCTCTAATAATTCACACGCGAAAAATTCTGCACCTGAAAAGGTGCAGGTTGTAACAATCGCTTATTTTGTCTCCCCTTAAAACTTTACTGACAATTGAAGGAACGAGAAAAGAAAAGTTCTGTTTTTATGTCCCATTTTTCATCTCTAACAGGAGTTTTAAATTAAACATGTTGGGAAGAGAAGGAGCTACGGCTGTTTTCGGTCAAATTTTGAAAATAACGACCAGACACGCGATCCGTTGGCGCACATTTGGAATGACTCGCAGCTACTACCACACCAAACTTTGGCTCAATATCTGTAAAACTGACAATTTTATGTGTTGGTTAAAGTCGATTGGTTGTGGCAGCGATATAAAATGGAGCCGACAGCGAGTTCCCAGAGGCCAGAAGCTAATCAGATGGTTCAGAGGTCCAAATCTGATGGACCGATCTGCTTTTCTGTCATTTTATTTGCAGTTTAGACACATGCATATAACACTGTTCGTCTCATTTAAAACTGCATATTTAAATAGTCTGAAGAGGTTGTTGACTATCCAGTCATGGCTTTGGGCTTTTAAAATAAATACCCAAAAACGGATGGGTTGGCGACGAACATCTACTGCTTCTCAATGAGCTAAGTCACTAAAATGTATAAAATATATTAGATGTTTTGTTCACAAGCCGCACAGAGCGCCTAGTATCCAAACTGCTCATAAAAGCTTCCTTGAACTAATGTGAGTACTCTCGAGTTTTTAAAAAAAAAAATGCTTTTTAGCCTTTAATAACGCTGTGAGTGGGAGTAAAAAGGTAAGGAATATTTCTTCGTATTCAACTTTATTTTTTCTCCTTTCTATGTAGCAATTCAATAAATAAAAAGCTCGAGAGCTGTTGTGTGCCGTGTTCATTCAGTCAGGTGTAGAGAAGATTTCTGGCATTTCTGCGCTGAAGAGCAGACGTCAGTTCTCTGTCAGATTGGGTTTGTGCTGACGTACAGAGGATCTGCAGTTTTTCCCTGAACTGGAGACATTTTCCCTCCCCGTTACAGTCAGTCAGGCTTCGCCCCCTCCTAACGTAGCCTCCATGTTCCTGGGAGCTGCCCTCGCACCCTTCCCGTCTCGTCAGGGGCCAGGTGCTTCATCCATGTCGAGCTTCCCCACAATCCCGTTAGCGCGTCCCCCCCCAGCCTCCCCCCCCTCACGCCCACAGCCCTTGTTTTGCTGAGCCAGGCCACAGATAGCACAACCCTTCCCCTGCTCCTTCCTCACCTTTATCTCTCGCCTTTTCCTCAAATTCCACTCACCAATTATTCGCACCTTTCTCCTCCTTTCCTCTATCGCTCCTCCCCATGAACACCTCATTATCCGTTATCTGCTTTTTCTTATTCTCTCTCCCATCTCTCATAGCTTTTTTCGCCCTCTTATCTCCCTTTTTTGCTGCCTCTGTGCGTCTCCTCCTGCCATTTGTTAACCTCCCCCCCCCTCTTTTTTTTTTTTATCTCCCGACCTCAATCAAGCCTTTGCGTTGCGTCCGTATCGGGCGTGCTACTGTACCTCTAAAGACAGACACGGAGGAAAATAAATCGAGACGTATTGTTTTAAATGTTTTTATAGATGCACGTGAACCCATTGGATCAACTGAGACTGGAGCGCCATTAACAATTACAGATAGGGACACTAGTTAGCCAGGATAGTTTTTTCAATTAGACGAACTATGTTCATTTTCAACAACAAGTGCAAATAGCTTTTGTGGAATCTAGCCTGAATTTGACAGCCAGCACTCAGTGGTTATTAAATGAAACGTTGCAGCCAAAACCAGACCAAGAACTTATTGTTCCCTTGAAAAATAATAATTTTAAACCCGACTGTGCTGTAAAATTATTATTTCTGTTAAAAAAATATTGCTTTAATGTGAATTTGGCAACAGACGGTGAAGCCGGGGCTCTTCACTTTGAGTTATAGCTCAGATCTTTTGATGAGGGAGCTCTGTGGAGAAGTTATGAACAGTTATCATCTTACCTGTTGTAGATGGCTCAGTTTAATTCGGACCAAACTGAGAAGCTGGCGACTACTTTGAGTGGATTGTTGCCATCTTAAAACAACGCCAAATGCCATTTTATGAACCGTTACATCACCGGCTGTTCCACATTCAGTTATTTGGATGCGAATGCCAACAGGGCGGTAACAGCTAGCTGTAGCACTTTTTGTGCAGCCCGGGAGGCTTCCGGCAGGTTTGAGCCAAAATATCCGTATGCTGTCAAAGTGACGGCGCTGTAAATGTTTATAAAACATTGTTTAAGATGACAGAAATCCACTTTGGTTTTGGTCCCAAACGGACTAGTTTAGCTCGTCAATCCAGTCAGAAGTCCGAATTATGTCTAAATAAAGAAACGCTGGCAGGCCTCGTGTGCTAAAGAGTAAAACAGGTTTATGAACTGAACAAAAACACCAACTGCAGCTGCAAGTTGGCTAGCTTTACACGTCCTCACAAATTTAACTAAACAAGAAAGCTTTGTGTACAAACATGATGATCATAACACTTCCCCTATAATGAAGGGTTTGTTTTTTAAGAAATCAGTACGCTTTGTTGAAACGTCCAGCATTCAAAACCTTCCAGCCAATAAGCAAAATAAAGGTGGAAACAAAAGGAAATATATCACATAGCGTCAAGCCCAGTTCAAATCCTCCTATGAAGCAAAAAGCTCAACAAAGTCCTTTAACACCACGTTTTTAGACATTTAACTCAAATCACCAAAACACACATTAACTTAGACTAACAGAGAAAAATGGTACACAAATCAATCCATTTTCAAATACAGACATGAGCCAACCAGTACAGAAATCCATCTTTTTGTTGGTAATCTACAGAGATTCTAAATAAACGAAGCACTTGATAAATGAAGTACACCAAAAAAAATTTTTAAATAATACAATTAAAAGGGAAACTTTGTTATTTTATAAAGGTCAATCCAAGGAGCTTTATCAGAACATATATACCATTTCTCGTTCTCTTTCATGTTTAATAGATAATATTCTTAGAGTAACAGTGCATGCTATGATTGCTTTCAGGCTTAACATATATATAAAAAATAAGAACAAATGTTATAAAAGCTTAGATTATCTTGGCGGCCCATCACGTCTGGAACGAGGCTTCAATCATTCCTCTTCAGAAAAAGCGCTGATGAACGCTACAACTCTAAATAAACACTCAACAACTCACGGCGCTAAAAATGCTGCTCTAAAAACCCATCTACTTCTCCAAGAACTGAGAACAAATTTGCTCCTTTCAACTTTACCCTTTTCTTCCCTGTTTAGTTACATAAAGAGCCATTACTTGGGCTCCATTATCCGATGAAAGCTTGGTGCTCTTTAGTTAAAACCGGCTTTCAATTCCTCGCCGGGGTTTGCGGATCTGAACCCCTTCTGAGCTACATTTTGCTCCTCTTATTGTCGACGAGCTTCAGTTAGACGCTTAGCTGACCCTAAAAAAAAAAAGCTAAGTGAAGTTGCCATTCAGTGCAGATTCAATGGAAGGTCTTTCCAAATCAGTGCTGATTTCAGATCAGATTACTGAGGCTGCACTGCCCTCTGCAGGCGTTAAACGGTCGCTGCACGGCAGCGGAGCTTACTCCCCCCCCCCCCCCAAAAAAAAAGCCTCACACCCCTCCAGCACGTAAGCAATTACCTTTTCATCCATCTTAGACAGATGCAAAAGCAGCAAGCAGGTTCACAACTTGTTTACCAATTTCCTTTTGTCATAACCCTCAAGGTTTTGTGACAGGTTGCGTTCTGTCGGCGCGCAGAAGCACTGCAGGCTTTTTTTTTTTTAATCCGTTACATGGCGATAGATGCCTCGCTGATTATTTCTCATAACACATGGTTACCTTGTCTCAATAATGCCATGAAACGGTTTATAAGAGGTAAGGCGTATGAGGTGTTCAGTGATGATTTGTGTTTCGACACTGAACTCACCTTCAGATGTGAAGTCTTTTTTTTCACTGCACAGGAGGCTGGAGGGGTTCCTGCCACACACAACACAGCTGCGAGTTAATATATATATATATATTTATAAAACAAATAAAGTACTCAGAAACTAGAACATTTCTGGATAAATTCTGAACGGCGCTAAAACAGCTGCTGCCTGAAATTCCAACATGAAAAAAAAGCCTACGTTTAGACGCATGAACTGTTCAAGAAGCGTGAAGAGAACCACGTTTAAACGTTAAAGCTGCTGCCAGCGTTTCATTATTGTCACCGCGGTAACCACACACCTGTGTCTATCACTCCCTGGTTGAAAGGTTAATGAGGGGCAGACTGAAAATGAAGCCTCAAAACGAAAACTACAAGTCCAGTTTTAAAATAAAAATATATGCATCTCAAACCGCGAGCGGCAGAAATATGATAAAACATTACAGAAACAATAAAAAAATGTTACTTCATGTTTCTTCTGTGATTCCCGTAGTCGATACTGACAGTTTTGAAGATGTTTTAAGCTAAAATGTAACGGCTGTGCACTCTATTCTTGGAGGATTTGAGGGACAAACACAAGTCCTGCAGAAGTGAGACTAACTGATTGTGTAAACACTGTAGAATATATCAAAATGCCAGTTCAGATATGTAACGTCCAACTTTCTGCGACCTATTTAAGCAACAAATTATGTTTCTACAGTGACTTATCCCCGAGATACAGAGCTCCAAAAAGGGCCGGGTTTTTCCCCTCGCTTATTTCACATTGAGCCGCATGTTGTTGTTTTTTTTAATTAAAGCTGAGCAACAAAAAACAGGAACGAGGGTGCTTCAGCACTCATGCGTCCACACCCTGAATTAGAAATCAGCGAGATCCGTTTTGATCCAGATTTGGCGCCGAGGGGCAGCTGACAGATGTGCTCGCGGGCGTCTTTGGCACAGATGTGCAGCATTGTTAAAAACCGCCTCATCAATATTAAGGCAAGCGGGCATTTCCACACCGCGGCTTAGCAGAAACGTTGAATAACATTCTCGGGGATTACAGCAAAGATCAGAGCATCTGCAAACTGATTGCTGCAGGACTGAACTCTGCATGCAGCCGGTGCAACCAGCTGCCCACGCGTCCTTGACGGAGACACTGAAATGTCTTTCTGCTTGTTTATCATAAGCTTCTTTATAGATCTGAGCTTTGGCTGGACTTATTCAAGGTGTGATACGGGAGCGTACGGGTGCCGGCACTGCAGCGCATTAAAGCCTAGGAGGCTTGAGTCCTGCAAATGTTTATATCTCTTGAATTCTAAAAAGCAGAAAAACTCTGACTTTCAAACAGAAAACATGAGGCCGGTAAACAAGTTGCACCCTTCGGGAAAGCTAAACAACAAAAATGAAGACAAAAAAAACAGTTTTTAAAGTCAAAATGACAATTTTTTTCCTAATTTAGCTTTGATTTTATACAACTAGTGTAAAATCCTAATAAAGAGAACAGCTTTTACGATGACAGGATTAAAAATGAACAAAAAGGAGGCTCTGAAGTGAAATCCAAAACAAGCTCAGGTGGTAAAACTTGAGTCTAAGTGCCTCCAAACTCCATTTTTGGCGCAGCACTTGAGTGAATGTACTCTTATACTCCGTGTTGCATCATTCCTGAATGGCTAGTGGTCTAAAGTGGCACCTTGAGGCTCAGGGCTGAGTTCAAATGAACATTCAGAGCAGAAAAAGAGCGAGAAAAAAGTGCCTCCCAACGTGCCACGGAGGTTTCTGCGTGGGCGTCGTGGCAGGTGAGAGCGTCGGCGTGGGTTTTATCTGCAGCCTGCAGGACGAGTAAAGGCGAAACTCGGACATCTTGTTGCTCAAAAACCAGCGAAACGACACCTCTGTGACTCCCATTAGCGCACGATATATTACCTAAAAGCAGAGGGAAGCAGCCAGCTAATCCTGAGCATATTCTGGTAATGTTTTGACCTGCCGCACTTTGGCTCCGACGCCGCAGACAAAGCAGCACTTGTATTCGTAATTCGTCAAAGAAAACAAGAGCAACTCGGAGCCGGTTACAACTCCGCTCTGACATTTTTCTTCTGGAGGTCTCGGTCTCCTCCGGCTCTAATTGCTCCGTGGCTTCAGCTGGCAGACGGAGGGCTGCAGAGGTGAGGAGCGAGGCGGCGCTCTCAGGATGATGATATCAGTCAGCAAAGACTCCACCGAGGCCAACCGGCGAACCGATTTTCTTTCTGGCATCTCAATTTTCAAAAAAAGAAGAAGAAAGACGGTGTCTCCTCTGATTAAACAATCAGCAAAAGCGCTCAGCTGTGGAGTAATTGGGCTCGACGTCATCTGGACTCAAAGTTCAAAATTTAAAAATAAACTCATCCTTTCAGGTGAACAGACTATTAGCAACTCAGTTCTTTCTCCAATTAGCCTCTTTACATCTGCTTCCTGTTTAATTCAGCATTTAAAATCCTTCTTGTCACAAACAAAAGCCTTTAAAGCAGTAAATCACGTCCTGTGGTGTTTCATTATTCCTACAGCTAGCCGCAGCTGCTATTTGCACTTTTGCAATTTGTGAATATCCTACGTAAATAACCACGTGATGTGAAACAGACGGATTTATAAAACGGGACCTGCATAAAACGTTGTTTCAGGACGGCAGCAGTTCATTTTGCTCTGACTAGCCATTAGCTCGTCCATTTATTTCAGCTCATAATAAATTAGTATTTCTTCAAAACTGAGGCCACAGACGTTAAACGTTCGAGCTTCCTTCTGCACTGCAATCTTATCGTTTCCTCTTCTCTTTGCTCTCAGAGTTAATTAAAAATAAATAAATAAGGATAAACTCCTCTTCTGTAGATCCAGGTCTGAGTCAGACTACAAGATGCTTTAAAGCCTCTTTAAAACGCCCTACATTCAGTCATTCTCATGATTTTGTAAAATAAAACTATGTGTTTATTTTAAGTTTTTGTCTTTGCTGCCGTTTCTGTCGTTCTGCTAACTGGACGCGCGATTGTGTGGATTTTGTTCAGTGGCTTGAAAAAGCAGGGCTCCGTTTTTAAAATCTTGTGCCCAAGTAATTGTAAAAAACACAAAAAGTCAAATTAGGAGATGTATGAAACGTCTTTAAGGGAATGTTAAGCTGTGGCAACAACCTTTAAATTAGGGTTTAGTTTCCAAACGCATCCTTACGAAGGGTTTGTTTTGCTCTTTTTTGATAAGAAAAATCGTACCAATTTACTTCCATTATGGGCACAACTAAATACCAAGTCTGACTTCTCAGACTTTGTGACAAATAAGGTGATGAGTGTCGTTTTAAAGAGGTCAAACTAAAGGAAACTACCTACTCAGGTCGTGTTTCTTTCCGAGCGCTTTACTGAACAACTCTGGTCTGCTGATGTTGACTCGAAACGGGATGAATCCGAGTTTTTACACGTTTCATACAGTGAACTAAAACAAGCCTCACTTTTAAACAACTAATTCGACTTTTATACAATTTCATTCAGTCCTCCCTCACAGCTGGGCCTTGAGCATTTCTGCTCCTGTTCTCACTAAATAAAGCTTGTCCAGAGCCAGAAAACATCCTTGAGGTTTTCAAACAAAGATAACTCATCTCATTAGCTGTTTTAAGAGAACATATAAAAATTACTGCCCATTTAATTGTAAAATAAAACATCTGTCATAAATCGCAGACGGACAGTTTCACAAAGACTCCAACACTGAAGCATGCAAGCTCATGTGAGTCCTGCCAATATATTTATGAATAATTAAAGCAAGTATCGAGCTTTATTATAAAGAACCTGCTTGTGATGATAAATATTAGGCTCGTTTGTTGGATGGTAGCAGCCATTTCTTGTAATCAAGGCAGAAACCTTCATTTGGTTACACATTTTAAAAGAAAAGCCTTCCCTTCTTAGTTTTTAATAAGAAAAACTACCTGAAATGTTTTTAGAACGCCTTATTCCAGTTACTTGTAATGTAGCAATCTGCGATGGGTGCAAAACTGTACTTTCTGAGTTCACCACCCTTCAGCAACAGGCCTCAAATGTGCAACAATGTTTAAATTTCTGCTGAATTTTGGAGTGAAATCCCCCCCCCCTCCCCCCATGTGCCTGAACCTTGGAATAAATGAACTACTAACTCAAACTGAGCAGTATGGCTCATTTCTTGTGTTATTAGCATAATTTTCCCACACATTTCAGTCACATATCTGCATAAAAGTAGGACAGGAAGCCACTGCTAAAGCTAGACTTTTGTTGTGAATATAAATCCTAATTTTTAGTGCTTCACACAGCTGCAGCAACTTCATCCTGAAATAACAGGGATGGAAACATTTCCCAGGGCTTTATAACACCAAGGGACAGGCTATGATTTCCGTTAAATCTGGGGGTTTTTTAGAAATAAACAATGTTTTCAGTCGATCATTATCAATCGAACCTTGTTAAACATGCATTTGCTGCATCTAGAGTCCTTTCGCCGAGCAGAAGTGTGTCGTCTTGTTTACCGTTCTCCCTCTTGGAACCGAAGTCATGAAACGATCTGGAAAAAGAGAGAGAGAGCCGCTCCGTCCTGCAAAGACGACCTCAGCAGATGCAGCCGTGCCTCCGGGCAGGTGCCTTCAGCCATCAATCTCCTCCTCATTACGCCCACACCCTTTGATACAATCAATCTGCGACGTCTATCTCGTTCCAGGAGCGCTTTTGTGATGAAGTGTTTTAATTTGCCTCTTTTTTTTTTTTTCTCCCCCCATCCTCAAGAATCTGCTCGTCTGCATTTGTTTCAGCAGCCGATTTTCCCTGACAGGACGAGGGGCACGTTTCAGAAAAGTTCTCCAAGAAAAAGCTGAAAAGTGTTGTTCAGTGTGGCCAATTGAGCAACAGAACCATCCTCGACACCACAATAACTGTTCCAGGCTATGGTTTAACTCAGTACTCGTATAATTAATTAGATTTTAATCCCACACGGAGCTCCACATGCTGTTATTTAACACGTATGTCATTGAATCTTTATTTCAGAAAGGTCTGGTACGTTCTTTAACACCGATGTGTTCAGTGTGACGGTAAATAATAAAACCTTATGTGGTCACAAGAACATTGGTATGATTAACACAAAGTACGACATACCTATAATTACCCATACTACTGTATTCATTCATTCATTCATTCATTCATTCATTCATTCATTCATTCAAACCAAATAGTTTTCTGCGACTTTTAGTTTACACGTTACTGTTGACAAAAAAATACCTGTAGAAATTATATTGCTCTCTTTAAATCCATCAAAATCATTGTTTTGTTTTATGCTCCTTTTATTTACCATCGTGCTAATTTTGCTACAGTATTTAAATTTTTAAGCTTTTAGCTACATTATTGACAATTTTGCCTGTTAGTTATGGTTTTGCTAATTTTACTGTCTTGTTAATATAGTAGTATAGTAGTACTATAGTTTAGCTAGATTTAGCCTTTAGCCACTGTTCTGCTCACTTTAGCTTCCAGCCACGGCTCTGCTCCCTTTAGCTTTTAGCCACGGCTCTGCTCCCTTTAGCTTTTAGCCACGGCTCTGCTCCCTTTAGCTTTTAGCCACGGTTCTGCTCGCTGTAGCTTCTAGCCACAGTTCTGCTCACTTTAGCTTCTAGCCACGGTCCTGCTCACTTTAGCTTCCAGCCATGATATTGCTAATTTTTCCTTCGGGTTGCAGTTTTGACAATTTTAGCTCTTGTTTTGATTGTTTTAGCTTTATTAGATTAATTTTTCACTCTTCAAAGTCAGCATTTATGCTACATTTCCACAGATAATGTATTTTCTCTGGTAACACGTTATTTTAACGCTATAAAAACTGACATTTTCAGGACTGTGTGTTTGTTTTCAGTTTAATGTTTTAAACTTTTAACTCTTACCAGATAAAGAAGTCTTCAGGGTGGTGTCATTTTAGCTGCTCTTTCCAGTGTTGTAGCAGGCGGTCCGGCCCAAGTAGGTCTGCATCAGAGTCCCTGCTGTCCGGTCCAGTTAGAGCCTCGTTCCTCCACAGAACGACAAAGTTCTTTAAATTAAAAAAATAAAAAACACAAACAGCAAAGTCAATGGTTGACTCCAAAAGCTGCAGATCCAATGATTACTTTGAGTTTGATTAAAATACAGCCAGTAATTTATGATATACTTTGCTAAAAAACACAAACAAAGGCAATAACATGATTTTATGGAGATGTGCAATAAAAATATGTATAACACATGGTGAACAATAGTGGTGACTTTGTAATTACTGATTAGTTTGCATTTTGTATCAGAAACCTACAACTCTGGAGGTGGTACAAAATATTTTTTAAACCATTATGTGTTTCACTTAAAGCAGCATTCCCCAATATCTTTTCAAATATTGTTAACTTAATGAATTAGAAGTGTGTTACAATCAGGGGTGGAAATTAGCACCCGCCACCGGCCAAATGCGGGTAAATATTTGAAGTGGCGGGTGAATTTGATCAACACACACGCCACTGTGGCGGGTTGGCACAGTGGCAGAGTTGTGACAGAAAAGGTGTTATTTGTCCTCTTGACATATAGGGGGCAGCAATGTGCTCGAGTTGCTGCTGTTACGTCGAGCCCCGTTCCCCCATCAGATACGGTTCCCCTGCGTCTCCGT
>NC_051452.1:9298576-9318593 GCF_001649575.2 Kryptolebias marmoratus | reverse complement strand
AAATAAATTTCACTTGTCTGAATTTTTTATGTACAGATATGCATCTTTTAATGGTTTAAAATAAACAAAATAAAATAAGAAAAGTCTAGTTATTTCCATGCAGTGTCCAGAAAGAGGTGTTGTTCAGCTTGTAGGGCAGCACAACTGCTTCCCCCCACCTCCATCATCATATGAAATTACTTTTTGTCACAACAAAAAATAGTGGCTGGTAAAAGAATTTAATTTCCACCCCTGGTTACAATATATTTTAACACTTTAATATAACATGAATGATAATTAGCTTTATGCTAACTACACAAATTCCCACAACTGCGACTCATTTGGCAGTTTTTCTTTTATTATTACCGGTCTTTTATGTCTACAAAGACAAATGTTAACAGCTAGCAATACTAAAACTTAATGTTTGTGCCTTACCTTCATTTTTTTTACCCATAAATGAGGTTTAACAACACAGAAAGTCGCAAGTTATACGGTTAACTCTTTTCAAAAGTTCACGCGCAGTATTTATTAGCTTCATAGGTGTGCCTCGTTAAAGGGGTCCGCTCCTCTATCCTCCGCCGTTATGAAAGCCGGCTAGAAGTGATGACGGGCGGATTTTATGTACAAAGGAACAACGTTGTTTTTTTTTTTGTTTGTTTGTTTTTTTTTTTTTTTGGTTGGTTAGGTTTTTTTTTTTTGGTGGCGGGTTTTTTTTAGTCTAAGCATATATTTTACATCTCAGTGGGAATTCTGGTGATTACTTTGGCCATTCGTTGCTTATAAAGTGAGCAGGCGTCGTCTACTCGGTGCGCCGGCGCATAAATGATGCGTCGCCACTGTTGCTAGGATACGACCAGTTGAATTTAGCTAGCTAGAGACGCAGCTAAATGTGTGTTTATCTCAATCGGCAAGCTTCATTTCTTAGCCCACCAGACTGTTATTGCTTCGTAATAGCCCATAACTGTAACCTCAGTCCTAATAATACAAAATCTGATTACAAAATTACATTTAATGTAAAAAAACAAACTAATAATAACAAATGAAAACGCATCAGCCGCGACATACAGACACAGGTGTAAACGCTAATTGACTCCTGGATTTTCCACCAACTGCTGTTTATGTTGAGCCACTTATAAAATAATAAACACTTCACAACCACAAGCACTGCAATTTCAATCTAGCTGCAGCTGCTGTAATGTAGGAGTGCTGCAAACACGCACGAAATGATCCCAATCAGTTAATGTATTTAAAACATCTTTAATTGCGCTGTTATAAAATTCAGATCGAGTAGAAAAAATATGTTTGTTTTTTTTAAACATCTGGGTCATTAACAAGAGGCTGAACGTTGCACTACAGAAATGAAACGCATTAATGTGGATTTAAAGTGACGTTTCACACATTTTAAATACAACCTGTGTGAAAGTTTGCGAGTGAGGAAACATCACTTTAAATCACAGGTAGTGTAAACAACAGAATGCATAAAAATCTCTTGTTTTGCAGTGTTTCGATTAAACATTAAGACATTCATCACGAAAGCCAACAACTTTGATGTAAAGTGACATTTTTTTTAAAGGTACAGTATAGTGTTCAGACAACTGCTGCTGTTACAGGAAACGTTTAAACTTTAAAAACATCCAATTTAAAGCACAATGAATCTCAAGGTGCAAAAATATATGATCGTTTTTAACGTGTACACAGATACATACATATAAGGTTTTATTTACATTCTGTCTCAGTAAAAGTATTTCAGTTTGAGTCCACACCTTTTAATACTGATATTATGAATAAAAAATAAAAAGGTCAGCACTAACAAGTGCTTTTGTTGAGTAAAAAAAAAAAAAAAATCGGACCTTACAGACAGCTCAGACAGGTTCAGCATTCGAGCTGGATTGCATCGGCGTTTAAAAAAAATTCGAATTACAGCTTCTGGGTCGGAGTTTTTGTCGCCGCTCCGTTTCCGCCCCCCCAACGCTTCGCCGCGGTCGCTGGCTCCGTTCAGTTCTGTCGTCTAAACGCCGCTCGCTTGAGACAGAAAGCACAGGAGAGAGCTGTGATTGGAGGAGGGCTGACCTCGGGCCTAGAAAATGACGTCCTGAGCGTCACCGTTCGGCCGCGGCTTGTTCGCAAGCGGTGGCAGGGGTTTCTTGTAAAACTCTGCGGAAGGGAGGAGAAAATGTTAACAAACCACATCCATCAGGACGTAAAAAACGATCGTTAAAAGACTGAATTAGACAAGCCGTGGAGGTGATTATGAGTTGAGCGAGAACACAGCAAACAGGCCTCTGTGCTGATTGACCCGGCCGACAGTCATGCATGGGACCGGTGAGATGCAAGGGGAAGCAGAAACGCAAAGATGAGACACTGATTAACAGTCAGGATGCGTGTGAAAGCAGAGTTCAGCGTTTCTCCTGGGAATAAATGCACCACCATCACCTGACAGACGCTTCTGATTAAAGAAACAAATGCTTGAGATCACACATAACGTTATTTTTGAGATTTGACCAAAACCGCTACAACTGTCAAGAGATGCTAACCCTTTATTATTATATTTATGTTGGTTTTGAAAACGTTCTGAATTCAATGTGATGCTGGTTGGCAGAAACGCTGAACCTGAGGGTGGGTTAACCTGAACAAGACTTGGGTTAGTGACGGGGGGGGGTTAAGGACGATGCGGGACGTCAGTGCATGGTTAACACAAATCGGGGTCTCACGGGGTAGCTTTACCAGAATGCCTCGAGTCCCCGAGCGGCTCTAGTTTGGGCAGCCTAGACACTTTGGGCGTGGCCCATCCAACTAGAAAAACAAAACGAACACAGTCTGGTGAGCAGAAACATGGATAATCTTGCGGTCGGGCTTCGTCTCCACCCAATAAAATCATTGTTAGAAAGATTACAAACAGTTAAAAAACACATAACTCATCTGTTTTTACTCATCTTTTCATCTTAGAGACGAGGCTACTTCTGCAGAATGGAGTGTTGATGATGTGCTGGTGCTCATGTCTCGGGCAGTAATGTACCCCCATACCATCAGAGAGGCAGGCTAACAACAGGCCGGCTGGTCCCTCTCCTCAAAAAAGAATCTCACAACAGGGATTCTCTGAGTGTAGAACTAAGTAGAGCTTTGTTGCTTTGTTACAACTAATCTTTGATAAATTATCGTGTAATATTTAAAAAAAATGAAAGTGTAGGATCAGTTTGAAGTCTGGAGAGTCCTGATTACAGAAATCTGCACATTAATTTGCACGAAGCTGGAAGATAAAGCTTCTTCTCAGCCTGTATGTTGTGAAGATTAACGCAGATTTGTGCGTCCGCCGCAGTAAGACGCAGACATCACGTCACCCAACATCGCAGGAACGAAGACCTGAACGGCAGCGCCCGATGATGCCTTCACTGACCTGGCGGAGGCGGAGGTGTGGGACTCTGCGCAGGTCCATCTTCTGTCCTCAGAGGGTCCACCCTGTGCTTCCTCTTCAGGTGCAGCTTGTTTGCTTTCTTCTTGCTCTGCCCGCCCGCTGTGCGTGGAACACAAACACAACCTTAACTGAACCGTCTCGTCCTTTCAGCACCCTTTTAATCGCCCAATTATCTCATTACGATTTTATGACTTTATTAAATATTCACTGCTTGGAGTTTGTTAAGAATGTTCAAAGGCAGAGCCGTGTAACAGAAAATCTCCTCAAAGATCCGATCGGAGCAAATATTTCCTCCAATTAGCTGAAAACACTCACTCGCGGTTGTGTTTTCTGGAGTTTGCCTTGTGTCGTCCGGCTCGTCACCGTTGTCCTCCTCGTCCTCCTGTTCCTCCTGCTCCGGTCCTGCTGTCCCGTCCTCCTGCAGGCCTTCCTGCTTCTTCCTCTCCTTTTCTTGTTCCTCATTCTGATACAGAACATAAGAGGAGTCAATCCGAAACACTCCCCTCTTGGAGCGCTCATAATATCCAAGGATAATATTGTGAATTGTGATTGTGAACCTTAGAAATCACATTTCGTATGGGCTGGAAGGGGCTTTGTAAGTTCTCATCGCTGCCTTCCTCCTCTTGGATCGGCCTGCCTTCTCGTTCCGCCTCTTCGCGCTCCTGTCGATCTCTGAGGACAGAAGAAATATTACCCTTTCCGTATAATGACGCTCTGACGTTTACAGATTTCAGTTCCAACCAGGATTTATCATTCTCTGGATTTTCAATCGTGTCTTTGACTTCCTCCAACATCTCTCTTTGCAGTTCAACCTCTGCCAAGTTCGGACCTTTCAGCCATATCCTCCACGCCGCCGCCTCACCTCTCCTCTCGTATCCGCCGCACTCTCTCCGCCCTCTCCTTCTTGTCCTGCTCCTCCAGAGCACGCTGCTCGGCCGTGTCCTTCTGCACGCGCTCGGCGATGGCCTCGTAGTCTTTGGCGATGTTGCTGAGGAGCCAGCTCAGGCCCTTCTTGATGGACTTGTCGACCTTTTTCCCGTAGCCTATAACGGCAGAGCACGGCTCCTGGGGCGGGGTTACACGAATAAAGACCAGATCATTGCGTGCCCACGTGTAAAACAGGCCCTTTAACTTCTGCTCCGCGCTTACGATTTGACAGAGACACTTGTTCTCGTTAACGAGCTTCTCCAGCGACAGATTCTCGATGATGTCTGCTTCGGCCAGCGCCCCCTCCTGGTCTTGTTTGTTGGCGAGTCTGAGAGCAAAGAGGGAAAAAAAAACAGAAAAGATGCATTTTATAAATTTTTTTTCTGCATCCAGTCGCCGAGAAGATGGGAAAAGTCACTCCAAGGGCGGTTATCGCCGTCAACTTTTGTAACGCGGACGGTTACAGCGGCAGGAAATCTTATGGAAATGCGACTGTGCTGATTGCTGATTAGAACACTGCGCATATCACGAAATATACTTTCATCTCTCTGCTCCACAGCCTGGGTTTCGCGTTCTGATTACTGATTAAACAGATGTCTCCGCGAATCAGCATGCGGCACACACCCCAGACAGGCCGGACACCATCGGCGGAGGACAAAAACAGGAATGGCGTGTCTTATCGTCTTTCAAATTCTCTGCGTTTTTCAGCTCCTCCGCCTGATTACCACGGGGACACTCACACCAGCACAGGTTTCCCCGCGATGCGGGGGTGCTGCAGGACCTCGGCCATGGTCTCGCGCGTCTCCTGGATCCGCTGGACGTCGCTGGAGTCCACCACGAACACGACGCCGTGCGACTCGGAGTAGTAGTTCTTCCAGATGCCCCGGATTCTTTTCCCGCCGCCCAGGTCGAAGATGGTCACCTCAAACTTGCCCTGCTTTAGGTCGACCTTGGAGAAGCCCACGGTGGGAGCCACGTCCTGCGGGTTTTCTGAAAGACAAACGGCCCGGGCTGAAGAATCCGAGGCAGGGCTTTAATTATCACCCGCCGCCCAAAGGCAAAAGGCGGACGATAATATCTCATGAACCACTGGACGAATTTGAATGAAACAAGCTGCATTTATCCTCATTTTCAGACCAGATTATTGTCAGAGAAATGTTTGTGTTTGTCTGTTAAGCCTCTACTGTCACCTATAAATAATTCAGGCATAAAAAAGCTACTGAACTCGGTGTTGTGTCGACAAATAACAGACATTTAAGCACAGAACCAGCTATATTGCATCTTTTTTTGCATCTTTCCAGAAAGAAACAGCTTGTTCCCCTTTCTTTCATTTAAAAATTATAGCAATAATTAAACAAAATAAGAGCCAAATGTGATGTCAAACATTTATTAAAGAAACAACGGGTGAACAAGCAATTATTCGTGGGTAATAACCGATTCTCACCTCCCTGAATTCCTCTCACTGTGGCCGTCTTCCCTGCATTATCCAGACCCACCATCACCAGGGTCACTTTCCTGTGAACATAAGGGGTAAAAACAAATAAACGCACAGTCACAACCACTGCTGCCGTTAGACGGAGCCGATCCGCAGCTTCGCCGGGCATTAACTCTCGTGACGCACGCCGGAGCACAGCTAAGCCGGTTAATAATCGGAGAGTGCGTCAGCAGCAGCCACGAGGGGAAGGAACACAAACACAACACCACGATGACGCTGCAATTAATGACCCAGACACTTTTAGTCATTCTTTACGAACTAAAAGCAACAATCTACCTTTTATTAATGTTTTTGCTTCGTTATAAATATGTTAGCGTACATATTAGTCCCAAGTGGACGTCCCTGTAGTGACTACAGGAACACAAAGAGGCGATGCAGCCATGGATGCAGGTATCCAGCAAGCGTACACCTTGTCACCAAGCTGTTACACAACATTTTAGACTTTTTCTGAAAGCAAAGCAAATCGTCTACCACAATTAACAATAAAACGGAGCACTAAAACAAATACATTCAGTGAGAATTTACTTTAATTGATGAAAACTAAATTAAAAGCCTAATATCCCTTAGGGAATGCCTCCTTTCAAAGATTAGAACCATTCTGGCTGTCACCTTTAGAACCTTCGTAGCCAGAAATACAAAAAAACAATAAAAAAGTAAAGCACCACATCTGCTGGGTAACCAGACTGCAGAGGGCTGTAACGACCTACGATGTGAGATCTGTGTCTACGAAGCCCAAACGCACATTCTTTGTCTCCCGGCTGCAAACTTAACTTTGAAACTTGCGCCTAAACGACATCAAACGCACGATCCATGTGACTGTCCTCTGGAGCCAGCTGGCCTTCATCGGTTCGGCTTCCTGGGCGTCCGCCTCCAAGCTGCGAGACCCCGTTTCTGCTAACCCATAACCGTCCGCCGTCGCCGCTGCAACCTCGAAACGGCAGCGAATTGGAGGAGACCCGCTGAGCCGACCTGATAAGAGATTAGTTGAGGATTTCTGGCTAATTCCCAAAGGATCAGAAGCCTCGCTGCTCGCGCGTAAACAAAGCGCCGCTGACCGCTTCGAGTTGGTCCTGATGCATCACGTCCACGCAGTCCAGCAAACAAGGACGGTCGGAAACAAAGCTCAGGGTGAGGAAATTACAGGATGAAATCACGCTAAAGGTGCTAACAGTAACAGTAGCTTCTCTGTTTGATGGCTATACTGAAAAACATTTAAAAAAAGGGAAAAAATCAAACAAATTTATAACAATTACCAAAAATATGTTTTATAAATATAAAGTTTAGATAAATAATTATCTCTGACATTTACAGTCAGACTAAGAGTTTGTTTGTTTTTTAAGGCAAATGAATTTATTTTTTCTTGAACTGAAGTGAGTTGCCTTATTTATGCAAAATGAACTCACATGCAAATCACTCTCCCTCCCCTCCCTCTTGAGGGTTGTTAAGATCTGTGTTGGCCCGGTCCACACGAGAGATGTATTTGTTATTATAAAAAGTCTTGTAGTTATAGTAAAATCTTATAAAGTTATTATAAATAGCCAGTTTTATTTTCTTTTTCTTAAAGTTGTATAATTAGAAATCTCTAAAAAGTTTTGTTTCCGTAAAAACGACAAAAGTTTGGAGTTTTGCCCGACTTTCCTCCGTAAAGCTCTAACAAAGTGACGTGATTTTGGGTAAAAGCTGCGCGTCGGGCAAACAAAACAAATTGTCTTTTGTAAAATTTACAGCAAAATATTAATAAATACAGCAGCACTGAGAGTGTGTAGTTGTATCAGTACAATGTGGTAATATAACAACATGAGTGAAGGGATTTATCAAAATAAGGTGCTACTAAAACAACACATACTATCAATGTCCCCACGACCTCTGATAAGAGCTGCAGATGCAATAAATTTGAGCTATGATGAGACTGCTTCTACAACCATCTGTGAAGGAATGGGTCGCTCTCAGCTCAGTGGATTCCAGCGTGGTGCAGGGATAGGATGGCTCCTGAGCAATAAGTCCGTCCAGGAAATTTCCACGCTGCTAAATATTCCACAGTCAGCTGTTAGTGGTTTTATAATAAAGTGGAAGTGATTGGGAACGACAGCAACTCTGTCATGTAAAACCAGAGAGTGGGCTCAGAGGGTGCCGAGGAGCACAGAGGTCACCAACGTTCTGCAGAGTCAACATCTACAGACCTCCAGACTTCATGAGGCCTTCAGATCAGCTCAGGAACAGAGAGTAGAGTTTCATGGAATGGGTTTCCATGGCAACAGCTGCATCCAAGCCTTCCATCACCAAGAGCAAAGCGTCGGATGCTGTGGGGTAAAGACCGCCATCACTGGACTCTAGAGCAGAGGAGACGTGTCCACTGGAGGGACAAGTCTGGATTTGGCTGCTGCCAGAAGAACGGTTCTTGTCTGACTGTATTGAGCCAAGTCTAAAGTTTAGTGGAGGGAGGATCATGGTGTGGGGTTGTTTTTCTGGAGTTGGGCTCTAGTGAAAGGAACTCTTAATTCTTCAGCAAACTGAGACATTTTGGACAATTTCATGCTCAATGTTGTGGGAACAGTGCACAAAGCAAGGTCCACAAAGACATGGATAAGTGAGTTTGGTGTGGTAGAACCTGACTGATCTGCACAGAGTCCTGACATCAACCTGACAGAACACCTTTGGGATGAATTAGAGCAGAGACTGAAAGCCAGGCCTTCTGTCCAACATCAGTGTCTGACCTCACAGATGAGCTTCTGGAAGAATGGTCAAAAACTCCCATAAACACTCCTAAACCTGTGGAAAGCCTTCCCAGAAGAGTTGAAGCTGTTATAGCTGCAGAGAGTGGGCCAACATCATATTAGACCCGATGGATTAAGAATGGGATGCCACTCAAGTCTATATGTGTGAAAAAAATATTAAATATGAAGAAAAAGTCATGCAACTTTAACAACCATTCCACTATTTTCATTCATTTATGACTAATATTCCTGTCTGTTCTAACAATTACAGTAATAATTAGGCAAACGGCACTTAAAAAAAATAAAAATCTGATTTGACTGATAGAGATGATCTCAGGACCCCTTGCTTGGTGTTTCGCGACCCAGTCAGGGACCACGACCCAGGACTTGGAAAGCTGTCAAGGGCTATAAATCACTTCACAGATTGGAGCTACGTGCGTCCCTGTGAACATTTGTTTATTTATTTTTTGTTTGTTCGTTTTTTGGGTGGCCGTTTTGTGTTTCCCTCACCTGGCAGGCTCTCGCCAGCGCTTCAGCCAGTTGCAGCAGTTCGCCATCAGGCTGAACATCTCAGTCCGCATCCAGGTCACCGCGGGCCGCTGCTCACCTGCCGGGAGGTGCTACATGGCTCGACTCACAGCACAGACAGATCAGAGCAGCTTTTAAACACCAGCCTAAAAAAAAGACAGAAACACGACGGTTAAAAAAAACCGACACCGCTGTATTTAAGAAGCGAGAGAGAAAAAAAACCGTTACCTGTTAGCTAAAGCTAACGTTAGCTCGTTTGTTTTAGTTTCGACGCACAGGAGGCTCTGTTGACACACGGATAACACCTGTGTTCGCAGGTAATGATAAAAACCGCCAACTCACAGCCAGGGCTACGACAGATTTTGCAATTTCACCTACGAAACGCCGTCCTCTTCGCTCCTAGCAGCGACGCTTTGTTTACGTCGTCTCTTTCTGCTGCTAGGCTGCGGACGTGCTTACGTCACCAGCGTCACGTCGTGCGTCGGAATTCCATTCAGGACTTTTTTTTTTAATTCATTTACCTTTGTTTCACACTTACAAATCTTACAGGCCTAAGTGCAAGTACAATAAACATTTTGAGCAGACTGTTGTATAACAATGAACAGCGACAGTGAACATGAACACTGAAAGCCATAAAACTAGATTAAAACGAAAAGCAAAATATTAAAATCCTCAAAAGCAACAAGAGCCACATTAAAAGAACGTTTCACAATACTGTTATGAAGCCTTTGTGCTTTTTGTGACTTTCTTAGTTTCAAAGAATCTCTTAGAAAAGTCAAATTTACATTTATGCACAAAAAATTGGACCAAAATAAACAAACCTTTTAAAAGGAACTCTTTGGTTTAGTCCTCCAATATGACACCAAACTGAAGCACTTTTCGATCCAAAGTAAATATCTCTAAATTGTTTATTCTCCCCCAATTAGAAAAGTGTTCCCAAAATATCACAAGTAAAGAAAAGACTGTATTTTACGCCGACTCTGATTGTTTCAGCACAAAGCCTTTAAATATTAAAAACATTGTTCTGAAAGGAAAAACTCCTGTTTTCTTTCCGCTCAAACATTTATGAAGATGGGGAACAGTCGTAGTTATTGCTACGACTGTTGTTCCTGTTAAAATGCTACTTATTAAGAAACACTTGGTCTCTTTTATGCACGTTCTGTAAAAGAACACAATGAACTATACTTGATTAACTATTTCCATGGATAAAGTATTAAAATCTCCTTAAAAGATCAACATGTCAATCAGTATCAAGGAAGGTGACTTTAAAAATAATGAAATCATATACATAAATTAAAACACTACTTTTAATGTATCACTAGTTCATAGACACAACTTCAAAATGCACATAGATAATGTTATTTAAACCATAGAAGCTTTTAAAAATCTATCCTAAACCCTTGAGTATGAATTTATTATAATTATTGTAATGCTGTTTTTATTTGCTTGTGCTGTCCGTACCTGTTTTTTAAATGTTGTGACTTAGTAAAGCATTAAAAAAAGAACAAAAAAGGCAAATTAAATCTATCTAAGCACTCCATCAACAAGAAAACAGCTTCCATGATAAAGCTATCTGACCAAACAAATACATTTGTCTTTAAATATGAGTCCATGCTACCTGTAGCCGTGTTTGCTACTTAGATTAAGAAGTAAACAACAAAAAAAAACACCTAGTCAATCTGTTTTAATTTATTATTGTTCTGTCTCTTTATACTGCTGCATCATTCTGACTGCAAACTTAAACATCCAGTGAGCTGTGCGTTTACCGCGAGCAAAAAGAAAAAGAAAAAATGTTAATTTCTCATCTGTCTTCATTTTGATTTCATCCACATATCACTAAAGTGAACTCAGTCAAGCTGAATGAAAAATAGAGTTAAAGACAAACTGAGACCCAGCCGGGCAGAAAGAAATGCCAAACTGCTTCACCGGAGTTATTGAATATCTTTCGAGCTGCCTAATCCAGACGGTTTATTAGATCTCTCTGAGGTTTTTAAGCTGAGTCAGCAGCCGGAGTCCCTTTAAAACTCCACGTTGAGCAGCTTGATTGGGCAAAAAAACGGCTGAACTCTGATTCCAGCGATTAGTTACTGTCTGAGCTCATCTCCGCAACACAGGTAAGCCAGAGAAAACATTATTTCCTCTTAAGACAACTTTATCTTTATGAGATCTATATCTGCCACAGCAATAAATCTAATTTGTTTACTTGGAGTCGGTGTATTTACTGAGTGGACAGTAATGACTCTATTTGGCTTCAAGTATTGAAGAAGTTCTAATCTTATAAATGAAATTGAAAACCTTTTCTACGTTTCTTTTTAATGTCCTCCTCAGCTTTGACAGTATTAAACTGGCATGGCTATATTTTATCTCCGTTAAGTGGTTTTTAAGGGAGCCATCTGTATAAATTAAAGATGGAGGGTTATTTACAACCCTCCACAAAGGAGACATCACTTATATGAAACAACACATTCAAGTGTGACTGTAGATTATTTTACTTTGAAGACAGCTTTGTACAATTATTCCAATTATTGCAGGTCAGTGTTTATTTATTTACAACAAAACATGCATTTATTTTGGTACACATTTTGAGGTTAAATTTATTTACACTGCAAATCAAGGTAGCCCATAGTTGAAATCCAGTAAAGTATTTTTTTAAAAAGACGGCATTGTGCTGTATTATTATGAATAAAAATGTATCTCATAGCAATTTAAATTCATTAGTTTTGCTTCTCAATGTACTAAATGTAAAAGATTTGTATGACAAAACAACTGCTGTACAGCTTTATTCGGCTAGCTTTATTAGCCTAGATAAAAAAAAAGGTTCTCTTTAATATTTTTTTATACTTGTCTACTCAAAGCACTTCACAAATCATTTTCTAGTTTTCTTTATGATAATTCTATTCTCTTACATTCTTATGTGTTTTTTACTCAGGCGACTTACGATAATTCTCAAGTTTTTATTGTGCCTAGTCTAGTTTTGGTGAAAAAAAAAATACTTATGTGATAAAAAATGTGAATTTGGAGAAGCAAAAAGAATTGCGGTTGTAAATCCGGTTGTTGTGATGTAAGGCCGTTTGTACCTTCGCAGCCTCCGTAGTTAGAGATGCTATCCGGAAGTTAGCTAGCTTGGGTGCTAATCACCTATGCTAATCACTGCTAAGTACTGCGCGAGCCCGTTGTAAAATTCCGTAGTCGTGGCAACGGAACAAGCAGTAATACGTTTTTTACGCCTCATTAAGGTGTTGTTGTTGTTGTTTTTAAAAACGATGTAGGTTTTTAGTTGTTGTTTTGTTATTGTGATCTATTACAGAAATATATATTTTAGAAAAACTTCTAGTGAGCATCTCGATTACTTCCGGATGTTGACGGAGTCGTTTTTGCGCATGTGCGGGAGCTTCATACGGGCTGCGTCGTCATTCACACCTGTCGTTCCGCTCGATAAGGCAAGATTATCGTGTGTTTTCTACAATTTAAAAGCTTTTGGGGGGAAATGCTGATTATTATTATAAACTGTATAGCCTGTCGGTAGCCTGTGTTGTTGGTTTTGAATCGAACTGGTAGGACAACTTCAGTTTCAGTTTTTATCTGCAGTAGCATTTGACCTGTGAAGGCACTATGTTAATTATTCTCTACATATTGGTGTTTTGCAAAGCAGATCGTTACCAACCTATGTTTTATGATCTTGTTTATAATTTATTGGCATATCTATTACATCTTTAGAGCAGCACCTGGTTTTAAATGCTCTTCATTTGAAAAGAGGCATTAAAATGTCCCCTGGCTTGAAGTTTTAGTCATGAAATAAAGGTTTTATGAATGACAGTGTTTTAAAGAATCCTTACCCTCTGTAGGATAATCTAGTCCTTTGCTGAGCAGTTTGTGAAGAAAAAAAGAGGTAGTGAAGCTGTTATTATATCAGCAGAAATCAGCTTCTTTGTTTTATTCAGCTGAGAGATAATTGCTGATGGTGTTGCATAATTTCACAACTGTGTGAAATCAGCAGTTCGTACAGTTCACACTGTGGCCCTGTTTTTCCAACAACTATCTGTTATAGTTTAGATTTATTTGGAATAATGTCTCTCTTTGTGGTCCTAAAGCTTTAGAAATGGCTTTATAACCTGTTCCAGACTGATAGATCTCATTTACTTTGTTTCTCGCTTGTTCCTCATTTTCTCTGGATGATGATTTCTGCTTTTTGAAGATCTTTCACTTTGTCAGACATGCAGAAGAATAAGAAATCAGGAAGGGGGCGCACGCTTTTTTACACCACTGTGTTTATTCGCCTTGTAAAATGCAGGTGCCTTTTGTCCTCATGGCTCATGTCTTCGTTTACGGCACGCTGAAGAAGGGGCAGCCCAACCACCACTACATGATGGATAGCAGCAACGGAAAAGCCACGTTCGTCGCCACCGCCATCACCGCCCAGAAATACCCGCTCGTGATCGCCGGCAAGTACAACATCCCTTTCCTGCTCAACCTCCCCGGGCGGGGCCTCAGGGTCCACGGGGAGGTCTACGAAGTGGACAAGAAGATGCTGGGCTTCCTGGACGAGTTTGAATGCGTCCCCGGCATGTACCAGCGCACGACCGCCGGGCTGGAGGTCAGGGAGTCGGCGGCGGGGGGGAAGCTGTCGCCGGGCAGCATCACTGAGGCGTTTGTGTACAGCACCACTGCGTACCAACCGGACTGGCCGTCGCTTCCCGCCTTCGAGAGCTACGACGCATCCGGCGATCACGGCCTCAGATACGTGTGCAGAGAAGACAGACACTGAAACCTCCTCTCTTTTTCTAACGAAGGCATCTCAAACGCATCATAGGTTAATGTTTTGAGCTCTACTTTATTACTGAGATCATGGTGGACACTTTAGGTTCTAACGCGAGGTTTTTATTTCAACACTTTTAACACGAGGAGAAAAAGTACTCGGGCACTAACGAGACTTCTGAATGTCTTTTAGTTTGTCCATAGCATATATACATCATATGGTTATATAAAACTGCTGCCTGTTCAGCCTTTTTACATTTGTGACGTCATGGGGGAGCTCCAAATCAGGCAAAACCATTTAACACCACAAAGACAGACCTTTTACTGATGACTAAATCTAAATCAATCCCTCCAGGATTTCGCAGGCATTTTTTGTGATTGTTGCGGGCTAAAATGCCTGATTTCACGGGGCATTTTCTGAAAAGTTGCGATTTTTTTCTTTTACTAAAATCAATATAAAACCAAAATTTTTAATATATAAATCAAAAATACTTGCTAGTTTTGTAAGATAATTCCCAACAAACATTGACATTCTCAAAAGGTGCTTTATTTGAGAACTTTGATAGCTTCTAAACTGACATTCATGACCATTTCTGGATCGTCCCTGGTCTGCAGCTCTCCTCACATGTTTTGCAGACACAAAGTGTTTGTCGATGCGTTTATGTTCCATGATTACACTGCAGGACGNTTTGCTGAAATCTTTGTGGGCAAATGTGAAGCATTAGCGCACATTTTGGCTTTGGTCGCTGCTCCTGCACGCTCCCGGCATTCTGATGTTAACAGGAAGTGACGTCACGTCTTCTCGAGGTATTTGGGGCTATTTTGTATTCCACACTACACAAACCCACAAAGAAGAGACTAGACCGCAGAAACGGTGGCGAATCACTTTAGAAACAATAAATATTGGGTTAAAGTTGCGGGAAAGTTGTGGTGTTTTGGGCAAAGTTGCAAAAAGTTGCGATTTCGCAGGGTTTGCTTGATTTTGCGTTAATAGTTGCGATCGCAACATCATGAAATCCTGGAGGGTCTGCTAAATGCACAAACTAGTGTTGAGAAGCAGATGAGAAACCACCATTAAAAGCTTCAAGTAGTCAAGTTTTTAGTACTACATCCTTAAATAACAGCAAGCCCAACTGAATCTCTTTACATCTTCATATAAATCATAATTAACGTTAAACTCTTACAACAATCATGGAAAGCAGCTAAATGTTATATAACTAATGATGAGACTTGCAATGATTTCAAGACTTTTCAGCCAGCTGATGAATCTGCAGCTAACTTATTTAACATGTAAACAGAAGCTTAAAAAGTACGTTTTCAGACGTACTGTAGCATGATTAGCTACTAACAGATTCAGTAACTCCAGCAGCTTTAAAAGTTACTTTAACTGTTTTATTATTAGCTTAAATCTGTGATTACTGATCTGTCAGAGGGATAACTCAAGCATCATTGAGGCAAATAAGATCAAATGTGAACCGAGACGTTTTCCCTGTCACTTTTATCATAAACGTATTTTTCATATGTTGTTTTTACATCATCAGCTCTTATTTGAGGCTATTTAGCCTAAATTTACTATAAAACCGGTTCAGATGTTTGACCAGAACGCACTCTTTTATACAACTCTGTGGCGGAAATGTATGTTTTATGTGTGTAATGTACATTTTCTGTCTAATTCTGCACCTGATTTTTAACAGAACTGTTTGTTCTGCAGCCTTTTTGACACATCAAGTACTGTAATAATAATTTATTTTGTCAAACTGGGCAGAAAAAAGAAAATGTTTGTGTGAGGTTTTTTTTTTTTTCCAGAAATAAAGATGGGATGGCAGCTTGTTTAAACACGAACCAGAAACCAGCCTCATCTTAACCCCTTAACGGCGACGGTAACCATGACAGCCCAAAAAAACGGAAGAAATGGACGACAAACCACCCAAATCTCTGTTGGCTTTGGAAGCAGATCTGAAGTGTTTTTATTTGTCCTCTCAGACAAAACCAAACGAGAAGAAGGAGGATTTTCACAGTGTATCAAAATACTGTACATAAAAAAGCACATTACAAAAAGAAAGAGCTTCTAATCGTCCCGGGTGGAATTACACACAGTGATCACGTGCATAAAACTTCTCTTCATTACTTCACCTCCTTTTGGTTACGTTCAGAGACGCGTGTCATCCTCACACCTGTAACCGTGTTGCGTGCACGAGAGAAACGAGAGAACGCTGCCGGCGGCTTCCAGTTTGGCACCGAGAACGTAAAAAAATGAAACTGTCACCGACGACTCCGGAGCGCGTGGAGACAGAAGCAGAAGGTGACGCGTGGACGAAACGAAATAATAATAATAAAAAAAAAAGCTACTGATTTAGTGTTTTCAGTGTCTGTGAGACGAGCTTCTTCTTTAAGGCGAGTGTGAGGAAGAGAAGGAGCCGAGGAAGGCCGGCTGATCAGTACAGGTCTTTCCTGGTGCTCGGCAGGGAGCGGCTGGTGGAGCAGGTGGCGCTGCGGATCACCTCCATCCACCTGGAAAACACCCAACACCCACGATTATTCATGTTACTAACGTGGCTTCAGTTAGACGCAGGTCAGAGAAGTTAACTCAACTAAACTAACTCATCTCTAACTGAATTTAGCTAAACTAAATCAGACCAGGTTAAACTAATCTAATTAATCTCATCTTAATAAACTAAATTAAGCCAAAGAAATCCATGTTAAACTAAGTCAAGCTAAGCTTAACTAAACTAAACCAACTCATCTTAACGATGAGGTTTAGCTAAACTAAATTAAATCAGGTTAAACTAATCTAATTAATCTTAATAAACTAAATGAAGCCGAGATAAAGTATGCTAAATTAAAATAAACTAAACTAATGTAAGCCAAGGTAATTATCTTCAAATAAACTGCTAAATTTAACTAAGCTAATTCAAGCTAAGCTAAAATAAACTAAACTAAACTGACCTAAACTAAATCAACTTCACTTAAAAATAAGACTAAACTACATCAGTGTACGCCAAAGTTAGCTCCGTTAAAGATAAACTAAATTAAATATGCTAAATTCAATCGAGCTAAATTAACGTAAAGTTAGCAAAGTTAACAAAACTGAGTTAAACTAAATGAAGCAAAGCTTAAAAATGATCCTTTCTAAATTAACCCCAAAATTAGTTAAGCTTAACCAAATTAAGAAAAGATGAGGAAATAAATTAAGCTAAATTTAACTCAGCTAAATTAAGCTAGGCTTAGATAAACTCAAAAATCAAACCAAACTAATTTAAACCAAAGTTAGTAAAGTTTAAATGAGTTATATTAGCTACGTTAAACCAAGTCATGTTCATTTAAACTACACTAAATTAGGCTAAACCACACAAAGCTTAACTAAATTAAATTGAGCTGCAGCCGAAACAAATATTTTGAGTTAACGAGTTTGTTAGAAAGTCCAAAATTACCTCTAAATATTCAAAAGCTAGGGGTTTAATTCCCTTTCATGCTCATTTGAAATTAACTGGACTCAGTTAAAAATTAGGACAATATTAACCTGTTATTTGTTAGATTTATTCATAAATATTTCGTCTTAAATGCTGCAAACTGAAAGCTAAAACTTGAGCTCAAATAAGCGTCAGCTACTAACATTTAGCTGTTAGTTTTGAGACGTTAGCTGGAACTGTAACGCTACAAATGAAACCGTATAATCTGGTATCAAAGTGCGAAACTCTCTCAGCGTTTGCGTGATTTTGTGTACCCACCTGTCGAAGGTGTACTCGCTCTCTGATCGGAAGTAGTACACGTGGGACTTAAAGTGAAGCTTGAACACATAATCTTTGTGGATGTTCTCCGACTCTGCTGGGACGGTGACGGAGTAGCCCAGAAGAGGCAGGCTGGCCAGAGGGTATTCATCCTGCGGGAAAATCATCATCATCATCATCATCATCGTCGTCGTCACAGAGCGGCGTGAAGCCCAGTGACAGAACGCCCCGTCCTACCTGGTGGGATTTGTAGAAGAAGAGGCTGAAGTTGGTGAAGACCACCCAGAGCTTCTGCCAGCCGTTGCTGTTCTTGAACTTCCTCAGCAGGTTCCCTGAGAGTTGGTTCTGCAAACACAAGAGGGAAAATAAAAATAAATAAAAAGCAAACAGCTTCATAAAACAAGGTGTTACTTTTTTTTTTTTTTAAAGGGGGGAAAATAGGAAAAACTACCAGCCTCCATCTCTGCCTAATCCTCCGCACTCAGAGCATGCTTTTACAGAAATTTCATTTGCTTTTTACCTGAAGAAAATTCTACTTCAGTGTTCAGCTACTTCCAGAGGAAGGTGATTTAATTATAAACCATCGGGTGGAATGACTGCTGCTGCAGTACCTCTTTACTCCAGCAGGTGTCAGTAAAAGACAGGGGCCCCTGACGGCTGCTGAGGGGCCTCATCAACCCACTGACTGGCCTACTGGCCTCTCTACTCATGCCAGTGTGAGCAGACAAACAAATGGGAAAGGTGGAGCCAGAAGAGACAGGCGGACGAGGACAGAAGGGACACAAGCACAAAAACAATGAGACACAAACACAGAGGAGACAAAGGAAGAAGACCAGGAAAGATAACGACGCAGATTTAGGCAGGAAACCGTCGAGGCAAGGCACTGAAACCCGCGCTGCGTCACCTCCACGGCGATGCTGAAGTCCACCATGGACACGCTGGTGTTGCGATGCCAGCAGACGTGGACGGTGGTGTTGCCGCGGTTACTCTGACGCTCGAGGGACGACCGCGAGCCGGAGAGCTCATCCTCTGACTCCAGATCAGCTCCGCCGTCCTCCGAGGGCCCTGGGGATCAAACCGCAGAAAGAAATGAGTCAAAACTCCTCAAAAGTAAAGCTTTTATTAAAACATCCATCACACGGTGAAGGTTTAGATAAACTCAGGTTAAAGTCCGAACAGATAAACTAAACTTAACAGAAGATAAGTCATGTTAAACTAAATCCAGCTACGCTAAGAAACGAGGCTAAATCTAACTAAACTAAGCTAAACGAAGACAAAGTAAGCAATGTTAAAATAAACTAATTCAAACTGAGATAAACTAAATTAGAATAAGAAGCTACACTAAGTTAAATGGAGCTTAGCTAACTAAACTAAATAACTCTAACCAAAGGAAGGTCTAAATAAACTAAACTAAACTAAACCAAATCATCTCTAAGATAACTTAAGATACAATACCCTAAACTTAGCCAACTTCAGTTAAAGTCAACAAAGCCAAAATGATCTGGACTAAATTAAGCCAAATATAATTTCAGATAAACTAATTCAGGCTAAGCAAAGGTAAACTTTGTTACAGTAAACTAAACTAAATTTAGCTCAACCAAACCCAGCTAGTAGCTTGACCTAAGGTAGGATAAAAATGAAGCTAAATTAAACTAAACTAATTAACACAAACCAAACTAAGATCTGTTAAATTAATCTAAACTAAACTGTGATCAACTCCATTAAACTAAAATAAACTAAACTAAGTCAAACTAAAGTAAAACAAGTTAAACATATTAATCCATACTAAAGTAAACCAAGTTAAGATTAATCCATGATAAAGTAAACCAAGTTAAGATAAAATTAATCCAAGCTAAAATAAACCAAGTTACGATTAATCCAAGCTAAAGTAAACCTACAGTAGTTAAGACAGATGAGGTAAACCAGGTTAAAATAAACCATGCTGAAACTAAACAAATCAGTCCAAACTAAATGAAACTGAGCTAAATAAAGTGAAGTTTAAATTTAAGATAAAACCTGAATCTAACAAAACTCCAGATGTGTTCTAGTTGCTGCTGACGGGTCGGTCAGCTTAAACCATCAACCAGAACCATCTCTATGGAACATCGGCTACTAAACGTCACTCAAACATGGAGGATTGTTTGTTTTTTTTAAGCGTTAACGTCACGCTGCAGCTCTGCTAACACAGAACAAAAAAACACGGAGCGATCAAAGACATTTCAGTCAAGTTAGAGGAAAAATAAAACCCTTCGGGCTTTAAAACTGCGAGGCGGTGATATATCCCAGAGATAAAGGAGGCGTCACGCCCAGGGGTGGAAATTAGCACCTGCCACCGGCCAAATGCGGGTAAATATTTGAAGTGGCGGGTGAATTTGATCAACACACACGCCACTGTGGCGGGTTGTCAATTTGAACAGAAAAGGTGTTATTTGTCCTCTTGACATATAGGGGGCAGCAATGTGCTCGAGTTGCTGCTGTT